>NC_092667.1:27430-289930 GCF_032118995.1 Asterias amurensis
AAGAGCAAACCTTTGATCTTGCTATTCTTATTAATTGACCATTGTTAGTTGCATCATGATGCAAGTTGCTCTCTAATCCTACCCTTTCATGTTGTCCGGCATTGTTGAACAATACATTTACCACTTTTATGGTCCAGTAACCCATCCTTTCATTCTAAACACCCTTTGTCCTCGCCACTCTACTCCTATTGGTTCACAGCCACACATTGTCTCTGAAATAGAAACTTTGATTGGCTGTTATTTTCCCGCTTCTTTTGGATCCTCTCCTCAATCCCTTTTCCCCCTCTCTTTTTCTATAAATGGATATGTATTTGTTTGTACTTGTTTTATGCCTCTGAAGAAGGTCCGGTTTGGATCGAAAGCTAAGGCCATCTACCCTATTCATTATAAGAGCAAAGTTATATATAATAAGAGCAAACCCCATATATATAAGAGCAAAACCATATATATAGCAGTTGGTTCACTTTTAAACCCTTGTCATTCTGGCCTTCAGACAGTGTGTAAACCTCAGGTTGTCACAATGGTTCAGCTAACGGCAGAACAGAGAATATTTGTGGTCAAGAAATGGTATGAAACCAGAACTTTTTGCAGGCTACACAGGATGCATTTGGAGAAGCATTCCAGATCGATAACCACCAGCAAAGAAACAATCTGGGCCAATGTGAGAAAGTCTGAAGCACATCAGGAACCAACCTCAATCGCAACAAAGGAAGTTTAGGAAGGCCAAGGACAGCGAGATCTCAGGAAAACATCGCTATCCTACGACAGCAACTGATTGACCACCCACGGGAGACAAGTGCAAGACGGAATGGTGTTGGACTGAACCGCACCACTTTTAATCGGATCACTCATCTGGACCTTCACTTCCATCTGTTCCACATCTTCACATCCGTCATGAACTTCTGCTTCCTGATTTTGCAAGAAGACATACTTTCTGTGAGTGGCTTCTTGAGCGGTGTGAGAGAGATCCCAGCAAACTTCTGGTTTCATACCTTTTCTTGACCACTCTGCTGTTATTAGCTGAACCATTTGTGACAACCCGAGGTTTACACTCTGTCTGAAGGCCAAAATGACATGGGTTCAAAAGTGAACCAACTGCATTTATGTACCACAACTTCAAGACAATGGTGCTCGCTGATGCATGACCCTTGAATGTAACCAAATGTATCATTGGAAAGCACAAGGTTTCAGCTTTAAGATGATGCCATGCTTTCTGATGGTAAACATAATAGTCTGGCCATAAAAACCCTTTAAAGTAGGATTACCTTTTTTTTTGAGACACCCTGTATAGGTGCTGGGTACGACAGATAATTATGACCAAGCTCAAGAATCTGACATTGATGGGCGATTGAATTGGACTGATTGCGGTCTTGACAACTATGACACAAAATAATGATTGATTTAAATATGATTTGATTATTTACAACAGTACACAATACAGGAAGGGCACATTTTCTTAAATTTTGACTTTTCTCTTAAAATTTGACAAATCTGGGCAGCTATTTTTTGTTGGCCGTTTGGATTTTGGGGCAAAGTAGCAAAATAAAGTGATAGAGGGTTAACACTACAATAATCTACTCATTGTATCGCAATTTGGGGGTAATTATTCGTAAATTTTACTGTTTTTATTTGACTATTTGGCTGACATATGAAATTTCCCAATCTTTACTAATGTTGGCGGCCAAAATGGCGGCCATCTTGGATATCTATAGTTCATCTTTTTTACACTTTTTTATTTGCCCTGCCTCGGCAACGCCCCAATCATATTTCTTGACATTGCATAAAGCAAAGTTTTGTGAAATTTTGAATTTCCCTTGCACATCATTAAAAGTTTGTGCTGGCTTATTGGTTCTCAGAATATTTCACTTTCGGTTGTGATTTGGCGATTATTGGTGTTTTCATGTCTGCTAGGGAGAAACACTGGGGTATATTGTACCTGTTGTGACACTACTCCTCAAACATGGTAATTTTTTCCAAAAACAAAAGACAAATGCATGTTGAAGTTTTCCTACAATAGTTTGAATTGGTAAAACACAAAAAGGTGCATGCTTGTTAAAAATCTGTCAATGTTTCCATACAAAGTTTTTATTTAAACACGGTATCCAACCGAGCCATAACCATGGTTTTGCCACTGAGATTTCTTGTTTTGTCGTGACTACTTTAAGGCTGGCTCACATAATAGGGGATACAGCACGTTACGTTTAGCTGCGGTTTTAAATTTGCCACAATCAGCGTGTGTTGCCGTCAATTGTCGCTGACAGTCACGTTCGTCGGCAAATTTTCAACATGTTGAAAATTTTGTGACGGCAACAAATATCGTTGTGATTCCGTTCAGATTTCGTTGGAGAACGCAACCCTCATTTCCTTGACGCATAATTATAGCCGCAACTATTAGTCGCTTGACGTTTCCATGCCGTGCGATTCCGTCTCTAGTCGTTTTGCGGTCGTAACAATTTCGTTGGTAGTCGCTGTCTGAGTGGATGACCAGAACGTTGTGAAGAGTGGGAACGCCAAACTCAACTATTTTTACGACTCGCCCACAGAGGTTTTGATGTGGGCAATTGAGTCACGTCATCGTTGCCGCCACCAACCGTAATCCGCCGTTCCTTGCCGCAACCCAATCCGCTGCCAGCCGTCTGACCTCGTTACTTGTTGCTGGCTCCGTCTTAGTCGTGTCCCTATAGTGCTCGATATTAGATAGGGCCACAACTTAAAAAGCATACACATTTTCAGCCCTACAGCTGGTGTCGTTATTAAATTATGGGGTCTTAATGGCAGTGGACACTATTGGTAATTGTCAAAGACTAGCCTTCACAGTTGGTGTATCTCAACACATGCATACAATAACAAACCTGTGAAGATTTGAGCTCAAGCGGTCATCGAACTTGCGAGATAATAATGAAAGAAAAAACACCTTTGTCACACGAAGTTGTGTGCATTTAGATGGGTGGTTTCGAGACCTCAAGTTCTAAATTTGAGGTCTCGGAAATCAAATTCGTGGAAAATTACTTCTTTCTCGAAAACTATGTCACTTCAGAGGGAGCCGTTTCTCACAATGTTTTATACCATCAACCTCTCCCCATTACTCGTCACCAAGAAAGGTTTTATGCTGATAATTATTTTGAGTAATTACCAATAGTGTCCACTGCCTTTAAGGATTCACAAACAGACGACAACGCGCGCGGTCGACCAGGGGCGGAGCTCCAAAAGGGGAGGTTTTAGTATATTTTAAGAGGCTGTATCTCCGATATGGAGTATGGATTAAATTTTTGGTGTGTGTTTATTTGAGCCATAGTGGAACAGGTAAACGAAGTTTCATGTAAATCTGAGCTGATATGACAACTGGGTAATTTCAACCCATAGGTTTGTACACTAAACATTTGGGGAGGGGGTGTCTGGCAGGCCTAATGCAGCAGAAAATTTGTCTTGTGGTTGATATTTTTTTACTTGTATCATGTTAATGACCATTTCCACTTGGTTTCATGTGGTACCTAGAATCTTTGATTCAGCCCACTATTTTGCCTCTTTATTGGGGGTCCATGCGCCACACGCAGCGGGGGGTCCCCAGCAGACATCCATATCTGACTATGTCAGGTTATCCACTAAATGTTCCTGTACTCAAATATTGGTACCTCGTTCCTTTAACCAAAGTGCTCTGGGCTGCCGGTCTATACGCGCAGTTGTAAATCGCTAAAGCGCGCCCTCTACGGTATGATTTAATTCACTGGCGAGCTTGAAATATAGACTATTCTGGCAAGTTTGTGACCCGCTACGTGAAAATGAGTCAGATGTTGACAATTTCAAGGATTGAGTTATATGCATGGCTGGAAAGAACACACCAACAGCAGTAATTTGGTATATGTCTTAGCCTTGGGGTGTATCGCGTTGCTGAGTTACTTCCGTTTGAAATTAGCCAATACATAATTTTTTCTGAAAAACGAATTACAAGTAAAGTGATGTTTTAAACTACCATTATGTGCAAAAGGATACAAATTAGACATAAGTATTATCACAAAACTGTTGTATTTATAGCTTTATTGCCTAAAAGTAAGTGTTCTAAAGTTTTTCCCATGCAAATATAGATCTTACAAAGTAAAACAAAAACAAGTTTTTTTTTTTTTTTTTTTTCCCCACATTAAACTTACTTAATAATGCATTGGGCGACATCGGACTCATTTTCACGTAGCGGGTCACCTTTAGTCTTGGATATCTTGCAGCGCTGTGTTAACTTTTTCATTATTTTCTGCTTCAGCTTTCCAACGGAACCGGTCGAACCAATCAGCGTGCGATCGTAGTAATAAGTAAGCATAATGTTTCTGTGACCCAGGGTCATTCTTGTCATGATTTCACGGCACTGGCAGCTCTGTGTTATTAGTTGTGGAGGAAGAATCGTTAGAAAATAGGAATAATGTTCGCGATTGTGAGTGCTAAAGATGAACAAGTTTAAAAAGCCGAAGCCATAGATCTGCTATCTAGATGGTAATGGATTAACGACTATGTCAAAATATACCAGCTAGTGCCCTCGCTGCTGATGGTCTGTGTTGCGATGAATAAGTTCGTGAGGTCTTCGTGCACTGTCGTGTGCTGCATGCAGTTGGACTGGCTGTCCGGGGGGTGTGTACAATCGGATTTTCTCTCCATGGACCATAATCATGATGGTACAATACAATAATTTTACCATGGATGGTTTTCTTCCTCCATGACTAAACTAATAAAATAAAATGAGCAATACCTCGATAAAACCAAACGTTTGCAACTGATGCAAGTCATTGTGTAATTATCACAATAGAGGACCAGATTTAGACATTTTTTTCATGTTGAGTCACACAAATTGCAAAAGTTTGTGTTATTGCTGATTCTTGTTTATTTGGTGGTAATTGATGACATATCCAAAATCGGACAAGAGTTTCAAGCCAGAAGTGCCCTAATTTGCATATTTAAATTAGGTGGTAATTAGCAATCTTTAAGGTCAATTATCTCTCAAACTATTAATTTTATGGACAAGGTTTGTGTTAGAGGTGAATAGAAACCTGACCTTGACAATCTGAAAGCATATTTGTATACTCGATTGACCCTTCCCAAATAACTAGGTCAAAGGTCAAGGGGTTAAACATGGTTTTCTACACTCAAATAACATGGCATATCATGACAGCGTAATAAATACCATGAATGAATTTTTCGGGTTGAATGAATCCCCCTGTACCAATTGACCTCTATCAATGACATTCAATGAAATAAAATTCACTGAAATGACCTCGCCAACTAGCTAGGTCAAAGGTCAAAGGTCAAGGTGTTTTTTTTCTTTTACCTTGCCTTGAACACCCAGCAGGGTGGATACATGCGCATAATACAAGTCTTATTATTTTTAAGGTGTCAACTTCATGTGATTCAAAAAATCGACCAGAGCTTGATTGTTGTCCCTTTTCTCTGGTAGCAGACCTTCACCCCCCCCCCCCACCCCCATCATCAGGTTTGCTTCGTACATTGTCATTGCACACTTTGGTGCGCCAGCCACCAACCCGGTCATTACCACGCAGTGAAGACCGGGTGCTCGCACTGTTATTCCCTAAATAATATCAACCCACAATAATATTGTAGGAGAACCAACAATAATGCAGAAAAAATGATCTTATTAGGTCTCATAATTCAAAACATAGTCCAACATCTGGCAGGAAATACTGTAATGTTACAGCGCCAGGAGCGTCACTGGGTGACGGACATGTGCGCTATAAAGCCACATAGACCCTTCCCATGAAATATGTAAATGGCACTACGCGACTGCGCGTCTGCTTATAGTGCACAACTCTATGACGTTTGCCAACCAACAGGGTCTGTACGCATGCGCGAGTGTAATGAGCATATTTCATGGGAAGGGTCCATTATTATTACGTGCTAAAAAGGTGCCGTTCCCCCGTCCCCCTGCCTCTCCCCGTCCCACGTGCTCTAATGAAAGAAAACGATTCTCCATAATCCAGTCCCATAGCAAAAGTTAAATGTAAGGTGCCGTTTCCCCGTCCCCCTTCCCCTTCTCTCTCCCCGACCCATGTGCTCTAATGTCTTCTCCGTTCTCCATGATCCCGTCCCATAGCAACAGTTAAAATGTGCCGTTCCCCCGTCCCCCTGCCCCTTCCTCCTCTCCCCGTCCCAGTTAAATAAAAGGTGCCGTTCCCCCGTTCCCCTACTTCCTCTCCCCGTCCCACGTGCTCTAATGTCTGACTCCGTTCTCCATGAACCCGTCCCATAGCAACAGTTAAATAAAAGGTGCCGTTTCCCCGCCCCTTCCCCTTCCCTTTCCCCGTCCCATGTGCTCTTAAACCTGCCTCCGTTCTTCATGATCCCGTCCCATAAACTGGACTCATTTATCCCCGCTCCAAAAACACACTTATTTAAATCCATCTAGTCTGTTCAGTTTCTGCAATTTCATCCAACTTTTAAGTGTCATTTTCTGTTATCATACACTTCTTGTTAAGCGCTGAGAAACCTTGTATTAAGCACTATAAAAATGCATGTTATTATTATTATTTTATTAAATAAAAGGCGCAGTCCCCCGCCGCCCCCCCCCCCCTCCTTCCCTCTCCCCGTCCCACGTGCTCTAAAGCCTGCCTCCGTTCTTCATGATCTCGTCCCATTATACGCCTCTCTTAATATTTATGCATGACGTCCTAATTCTTACCCAAAATGAGGCTATGGGCGCGCGCAGCCTCTGTACTGTACGCGCGCTGGCATTGTACGCGCGCGCTGCCCATAGCAACAGTTAAAACGGCGCGCGACACCCCATCAATTTGGGTGTTTTTTTGCTCATAAATCTGTCAATTTTCAACGGATTTTGTTCAAAAATAAATGAGTGTCAAGACGAAGTCAGCTCCTTTCTTCCGTGTTAATTTGGCGAGGTTTGATGCGGTATCCAGGGAGGAGATCCAATAACATACACACACAAACCCACACACACAAATCGGCTTATTATAAAGAAATTATTTTGATTATCGGTGGTATTTGCGACCGTTTCCTTTATTTGACCTCCATCTCCCTCGTTGGTGTCAGGACACAATGTCAAATAATGGGATAAACGTTAAACAATAGTGTTCTTGTTGACCGAAATAAGATAATTAAAACACTGTTCTCCGTGGGGGCCCTGTAGTAAAAACAATACACAGAAACAGAGATAAAAAAAATACACATGTATAAAGAACAAACCCCTCAAAAGCAACAACAGCACTCTATACCACAAGGAAAAAAATCAGAGAAAAACAAGGCAACAAAAACCAATTGTGCAAAATAAATCAATGACTCCGTAAACGCCAGTACCTAAAAGTGAATGAAGTCAAGGTTGACTCATTAATACGCAATCTCTCGGGCAAACCGTTCCATAAAAGGGAACCCTCGTAAGAAATGCTTCTTTTGCCTTTCTCAGTCCTCACTTAACCAATTACTCTCTGCATTTCTGGTGGAATAGTTATGCCTTGAAGCCGTACGGCAAAACAAGTCTTGCCGATAAATGGCTGAGTTACTATTGATGGCGTTGTAAACTAACTTGATTTTTTGAAACTTCCATCTACTTTTGATAGAAACCCATCTTAATTTCGAAAATACAACATCAGTAGGGGTCCGAGGGTCAGCTTGCAGTATAATGCGTCCCATTTTCTTTTGCAGTTTGACAAGACTATCTCTGAGGATGGCATTACAATTTGACCAGGCAGAACTACAATAATCAAAGTGTGGTTCCACTAGGGAGCTGGCGAGCAGTTTAGAGCTTTGTTCATTCAGTAAGGAAGGGTCGAGCTTAGAATTAATCTTCCTACTAGTAAAATGAATATGATCGTTCCAGTCTAGAGATTGATCCAGGTGAATGCCCAAGTATTTAAAACAATTCACACATTCCAGAATGTCATTATTAACTTTGATTTCCATGGGTATGTTAACCGTAGCAAGTTTTTGCCTAGTCCCTGCTAACATAATACTTAGTTTTGGTAGTGTTCAAAATTAGTCTATTTCTTTTCAACCACACGCTTACTCTATCCAGGTCAGTATTGGGACAAGTTTCGATTTCAGCTGAATTCGTACTGCTGTACATAATTATAGTGTCGTCAGCATACATCATTTATTGACCTGTAGTTACATCATTGGGAAGGTCATTACCAATTATTTGGAATAATTGCGGTCCCAGAATTGAGCCCTGTGGCACACCTAACTGGACGCTGGCTGGTTTAGAAATATTGTTACCAATGCAGACACTTTGAAGTCTGTCCTGTAAGTAGTTGGCAAACAGAGCAGAATCAGAGATCGCGTAAGCTGAAAGTTTACTAAGCAGTAGATTGTGGTCGACGGTATCGAAAGCTTTTTTTAAGGTCTAAAAAAACAATGCCCGTCAAACGACAACGATCCATCTGCTTGTACAAGAAGTAACACAGCACGGTATTGGTTGAGTGAGGTTTCCGAAAACCAGATTGTTGAACGGCAAGAAGATGATAAGTGACAAGAAACTCATGTCACCTATTTTTAATAAGATAAAAAGATATAATTGACATAATAGTCCCACAACTGCTTGCAGGTAAACATTGCTAGTAGCACATATCTTGATTGAGTGAGCTCCTTAAAGTTTTAGAATATACTTAGAATTCGTCGTATAGTTTTATTTCCAACCTTCTACAAAAGAATGTATTCTTCAAATAAATGGCATATTTAAAATAAAATAAAACATTAAATTGCAATTAAAACAAATAAAATATTTACCACATGTATTTTTTATACACTTTTAAATATAAAAAAAAAATACAGTACATGTAAAAACAAATGACAATTTATTCATCGCTTGTTGAATAAAGAACCTCATTGTCTTTGTGTTTTGTGCTGATAAAGGGATTTTCATTCGTCTCGTAAACCTTTATTTCATACATGTTGTTGCTATAACAAAGCTCGTCATGATCTGGTGCAATACCTTTTGTAGGTTTGTTGACCAATCGTAAGCATTCACAGCATGGTATTAAACAAGGTACGTCACAACAAATGTCTTCGGGACCTACACACATACAGAGAGATTGGAAGAATAAAGTTCCATGACACCAACTGATGCTGACGACAAGCATAAGGAACACACCGAATTGATAATACGAGAGCACTGTAGCAGGCAACACCAAAGCACCCGCGATGAAGGTAGATAAAGCGGCCATAGTTATAGCTGCAGTCATAGACTTCAGTGAATAACGTGTACGACTTTTCCTGTCCATACCTGGGGCAACTTTATAGGCTACGCCGTAATGTATGGTGAAGTCCACTGACAACCCAACAGCAAGAGTAATAATAGTTGCTTCAAGAACATTCAGCTCCCATCCAAGGAGTACAAGACTCGCCACGGTGACTGAAACAGCACCTGTGATGGTCACCATCGCCATGATAGTAAGTAGGCCATTCTGTATAGTAAGGAGTAGTATGATGGAAGCTAATGTCAAGGTCAAGAGCATCGACAGACCGGTACCAGACACAAGACTCTGCTGAAGATCATAGAACAGGACCACCGGGATGTGGGGCAAGCTTGAGATGAACCAACCACCCTTTAGAGACCCTGGTGCCGAATGTAAGCTGCCCTCTACCCAATCGTTGATAGTTCGCCACAACTCGTCATTGGTGGCGTAGTTAAAACTACTGGGAAACACGGTGGGGAAAATGACTTGAATGGCTTGTAGTTTTGAAAATTCTTTATTGAAATACAGGTTCGGAAAGTATCCTTTAACTGAAAATAATCTGATGCATGTTTCAAAGACAGAAGTGTCATAAGGGAAAGTTGTCTGGTTGCAGCAGGGGTTTGCATCTTCACCTGTTAAGGCATTGACACAACCCAATTGCATTAAATCAACAAAGTCGTCTATGAAACACGTCATCTGCATTTCTGATTCAAAGAAACTTTGGTTCCGAATCTCTGAACACAAATGTAACAACCACGACTGTTCTTCAGGGCTGGAAAACGTGAAGGTTTCATCCAGCACTAAAGATCCGACATCATCTGGGTTCCAAGGATCACCATTGTCAACTGCCTGAACACCCCACACGAGACAACCAACCAAGTTGGAATCCTGCTGCTGTGTGTATAAAAACCGTTTCTTGTAGACAAAATCAAACTGTTCAAAAAAATGGGAGCTGGTGAAGAATTGAAAGTCAGACTGAGTTGGGAGTTGCAACCCTGGCCGATAAAAAATCACAATAGCACTCCCTGCCATTAATGATACAAACAGTATTATCCACATGAACCTTAACTTTAATACAAGCCAAGGGATTGAATCTTCGTATAACACTTTAAAAGGTCTAAGCAACGTACTACATAAACTGTTTCTCCTTTCAGAATCGCTTGTGCTCTTTGAGCAGCAGCATAGAGTAATCTTGTGTTGCATGACGACTACCGCAGGAAGTAGGGTAAGCGTTAACACAAAATTCATCATGATTGAGATGCCAGAATAGATAGCAAAGCATTTTATGGCCGTGATTTCGCTGATGACAGTGGCGAACAAAGCCGATGTCGTAGTCACACTCGTTACAAGCATTGTTGCTGCGGCATGACGTAATGTTTCATGGATTGCACGCGGTAAATCGTCAGCACCAAACTCCAATTTGCACTTTGTCCACAAGTCAATGAATACAAACGTGTCGTCGGCCCCGACCCCAACAATTAAAATAGAAGCTAAGATGATGTTGCCAACCGGAAAGAAAGGTCTGACAAACACCACAGTGAAAAAGAAATAACCCAAAATCAATGAAAATACCATGTTGAGAATAGCAGCTATGGTAACTAGGAACGACCCTGTGTACATCCAAATAAGAATAAAGATAACGGTCATGCCAATACCTAGGTAAAGGCTATCCACTAGTAGTATTTCATTAAATAAGTGTATTTTGATAAAAAATTCAACAGCTTTCAGACTCGTTACACCATCGGAAATTGACTGCTGGCTGATACTTTGTAAGTAGATTGTCTCTAAGATGTCTGTATTATTGCCGAGAATAGGAAAGAATACTGCTGTGATTGTAGAGGACGTTGATGTGTTGTGTTCCAGGATATACTCACTGAATTCTAGAGGCAGTAGGTATGAGAGAATAGTATGCACAGCGAAGTTATGTTGACTGCAGTCAGTGGGTATCGAACCTGTTCGCTGAGATAGCAACTCGGGTCGCGTTCGATTGTAGACGAATGGAGCACACTGCACAAGTAAATCCACAGTATTTGCTATATCTTCATCAACGACATCTGTACACGATGTCTTGTTGTTTAATAGTGCTATGTGCTCTCCTATTGACCAGGTATTTGGACAGGCTCGATAAATGTAATTACCAAGACAGACACAGTTATCGGAGTATAACGGATGAGTTGTTACAAGTCGGTCACTTGCTGCGCAGACAGATTTAACAGCTTCCGATGTGAGAATATTGCCACCGGTTTCAGTCTCAAACACCATGGTTGCAACAAAGTCATTCCAGTCCCCTGCAAGGACAAATCAAGGAAACACAAACATGTATGAGCCAACATTACGCCGACGGGAGACTTTTTATTTTCTTATTCATTTATTTTGATTTGAAAACACAAACTTTTGAAACGCTTGGTGATAGCAGACATTAGTTTTATTTAATGAAATTCATCATTTAAAGCGAATGGACACTTTCGGAACAGACACAAAAATAAAAGTTCACAGATTTACAAATAACTAAAAGGATTTACAGAAGGTAATGGTGAAAGACTTCCCTTGACATATTATTCCATTAAATGCTTTACTTTTTGAGAAAACATTAAGACAATATCAATTCTCGATATCGAGAATTACGGATTTATTTTTAACACATGTCATGACACGGCGAAACGTGCGGAAACAAGGGTGGGTTTTCCCGTTATTTTCTCCCGACTCCGATGACCAATTGAGACTAAATTTTTACAGGTTTGTTATTTTTATGTTTTTATTTTTTTATCATAGATAAGTTGTGATACACGAAGTGTGGGCCTTGGACAATAATGTTTACCAAAAGTGTCCAATGGCTTTAAACAGCTACTTGAGCGGAATGTTTTTAACGGAAATGCTATTTTAAATTGTTTATAATGCGTTTGTTCACCATTTACATGTAATTTTGATATGTGTTCACTTTTGAATTTTTCGTAATTACCGATTAAAAAAACAGGCCCCAACCTCAAGGTTTTGGAAAACTAAAAACACTTCTGCCGTTGACAGCGCGAGTCAAAAAGACAATGCTTTGACGCCTGTCTGGGAGTTTCCATTGAGCAAGTTCGATCAACGACCACAGTTAACCAGATTTCGACTAACTCTGATCGAACCCGCGCTAGTATACAAATACTGACTGCTTCGAGTGCTATGCTTAAAACTATGACTCCCGAGGTGATCCTCGGAGCGTTCTATATTCCCGAGGCGAAGCCGAGGGAAAATTGAATGCTCCGGGGATCACCGAGGGAGTCATAGTTTTAACCATTGCACGAGTAAAAAGCAGTCAATATTTGTTTTATAACACCCCAAACATTTCTAAATACTGTACTATTAAGTTACAGACCTGAATGATACAATCCACGGACGACGCGAAAACAGGTTGCGAAAACTTTTACTGTGCTGCATGTAGTGCCATGTAATCCGAAATGGTTACAGACTATTAATTTATCATCCTCGTACACGCAATGGACGTCTGGGTATTGCACGCCGTGTGATAGTCTTCGGACTAGCGCATGGCAAACCGATGCACTATCACACGGCCGTCGTCTAGTAAATCTAAGACATATCATGTGACGCACTCTAAACCAATGAAAAGGCAGAATATTGGTAAGGGGTGTTATAATCAATGATAGTTGGACCAGTCTAGTCGACTATCCGCGCCATCCATCCACTCGAGGCTGATCGAGGTTGGTCGCATCGTTGGTTACCAATAACAATTTGTCATATCACAGTGTGCTGCAGGCAGAGAGGACCAGTTATTCTTAAAATGGCTGTCATCTTTTCCACATACAGTCGCTAGACAACGACTAGAGTTGTTCGCATTTTTTTCAGCGCGCATGCGTTTCGTACGTCACGAACGAACCACTAGTAGACGATTTAACCCTGATTGAACTTGCTCCTGGTTATACCTCCACGCTGCAACAAAGCGGTTATTTTGGGTGCGTTCGATTAGCTTCCCTGGGTCGACCCCGCGGTGCTCACTCGGGTGAGCCCCTGCAAGAGCTAATCGAACGATCACACTCGCCCTCTCGTGGTAACGTCATGCACCCCGGGTCACCCCAAGTGACTCACTCGACAAGCAGGGCACTCGGGGCTGTCCCAGGTGAGCCCCTGGAATGACGTCAAAGCTATTCGAACGCACCAGGGGTCGACCAAGGGAAGCTAAACGAACACACCCACAAATTGGAGCTGCCAATTATGACGTAGCATGAGTGGTTACGTAACGAAGCTTTTCCCGAATCTTTCAGAAAAGCGCTGGATAAGGGTATTCGAAATGATTGGTTTTTTTTACACAATTAAAATCTATTTGTAGTCATATGACTCGATTTCCTTATTGGTTGAAAACATTTTAAAATGAAATTTAGCAAAGTTCACACTTTGACATTTCGTTCAAGCAGGTCTCAAACTACTTGTTGAAGAAAACGATCATTCTAAATTTAAATGGCTTAATCTGAATCAGATGAATCATTTCAGTTGAGACAAAAAGAAGTATGGCGGGTCATGAGGTAGACCAACAAATACTACGGTTTTATTTGTATTGCCACTTGAAAACAGTTCATCTGTTATTCATCGACATTTTGATTTAACGTTTACATGAGTACTCTCCTCTGTGCACAATAAACGTTTGCAGTATATATAACGGTGATCAAAAGTAAGTTTCTCAATATTGAATACTGTTCGTACTTACACACAGTATGGCAGAACTGGATACCCGCAGAATTGCGTTCTGAACTGTCAGATCGTTTGGTTCGTTCATGCCATGGGGGCAATGTGCTGTCATTATTTGTAGTTTGGGGAATGTTGGTCAGTAGGTCATCACTGTGTAGCATGAGATTGCTCAGACCTCGATAACGAGACGTTACTGTTGTCCCTCGTGTCTCAAAACCCTGCGGAGAATATAACTGTCAACTTACACATTCAACATTCTCAATATACATTATAGTATTTTGCCCTCACGATGTGTCAAATTGATCAAGTAACCATATTATTTCTGATTCGAAACTAGACTTTGATGTCAAAGATTTGATGCTAGTCTCTCCCTAAGGAAAATATCTCATTGGTGTAAGATCTCACCGCGCATTTTTCATCCAATGAATTGGTCAGTCATAAGTTCATACCCGCTGAAAGTGTTCCTTTGAAATCTCCAAGCATGTGAGAAATTTTAGAAATTTCACAAGAAGAATGGGAGGGGACCAGTTGTTCTATAACTTGATGCCTCTAACGGGCTACTGAGTGCGAGCGTAAAGCGCACGGAAATTGCCAAGCAGTTTTGTTAGTCATCAGAAGCATATTTAATGGGGAAGGTTTTAAAACTATATTAGCTTATCACATGGAATAATTATAATCATATTAACTTTAGGCCTATATGTGTATAGTTTTCAGCGCCGTGACTCGTTCACCGAAGCTTAGTTCTTGTATCTTGAGTTGACTACTCGAGTTAACCAAGAGCTGTATTAGTCTGACATACATTTACAAATCCACGTAAAGAGCACCTGTCTTGTTTGAAGTGAAACGGATTGTTTCAAACTGGGGGTTATGTGATATTCCAGAAGATGAGATTAATATTAACTCAACAGAAAATTGAAATTTCAAAGAATGGGTCTACGTTTTAATGATGGATTAAGGCTCGCCAATTAATAAATAGCCTACGTCACTCCATCGTCATTGTGAAGTGCAAAATGTACGTTCTCACTCTCAAACGAGCTTTATGCACAACCAAGGAAAGATCAGTTGCACATCTTGCTGTAGAACATGTCTGTGTATGTCTAGTTCCTTACCTTGGACGGATCTGAAATATCCGGGAGCTCATACAAAATGAAGGAGATTGCAGACACGACGTTGACGACCAAGAACACCAGGAAACATATCACGTGCCAGTAACGTGACAGAACCCTCGCATATCTATTATATTGAGCATGGAGGAAAAAGCACAAGAACTGTATTTATGCATCATTATGCAGAAGTAAGTGAAATTAACATTTCAGGCAAGTTTCATAAAAAAAAATCGCTGTCCAACACAATGTCAGTCCTATCAGGTTCACACAATGTCAGTCCTATATCAGGTTCACCAAATGTCAGTCCTTTAGGTTCACCAAATGTCAGTCCTATATTAGGTTTGCACAATGTCAGTCCTATATCAGGTTTACAAAATGTCAGTCCTATATCAGGTTTACACAACGTCAGTCCTATATCAGGTTCACCAAATGTCAGTCCTTTAGGTTCACCAAATGTCAGTCCTATATTAGGTTTGCACAATGTCAGTCCTATCAGGTTTGCACAATGTCGGTCCTATCAGGTTTGCACAATGTCGGTCCTATATCAGGTTTACACAATGTCAGTCCTATATCAGGTTTACACAATGTCAGTCCTATATCAGGTTCACACAATATCAGTCCTTTAGGTTCACCAAAATGTCAGTCCTATATTAGGTTTGCACAATGTCAGTCCTATCAGGTTTGCACAATGTCAGTCCTATTTCAGGTTCACACAAGGTCAGTCCTATATCAGGTTCACAAAATGTCAGTCCTATATCAGGTTTGCACAATGTCATATGGTCCTATATCAGGTTTGCACAATGTCAGATGGTCCTATATCGGGTTTGCACAATGTCAGTCCTATATCAGGTTCAATCCAGGGTTTTCAGAGACTTGGAACTGAACCACGCCCGATATAGAAGATTTGGTCATCAGAACCATGCCCTCTACTAGGCGGTAGCAACACAACACTTTGTCTTACAAAGACAACTTTGTGGAAACTATTGAAATATATAATTCTGAACTCTTACTATGATGTTTTATTTACCATATATCAATTAATTTTCGTTTGCCTTCAACAAAGAAATGAAACACATGTTTTTCACACTTTTTTTTACACTCGCAAGTTTCCAGTTTTAAAGCAGAGAAATAGAAAATTGAATTTCCACCAAAAGTTTAATCTGCTTTTCTTACTACTCCGTAAGCAGAAAAGCAAACGGCCACTTTTCGTCCGCCAGCATAAAAGAGATAAAGTAAAACCTGCCTTTCTGGTAACAGAAAAATGCATTTTCACAAGAAGACGTTCAATTAGAAAAGTAGAAAAGTATAAAAATTCATATACAAAAAAGATATTAACTGCTTTTCTGCTATTCCGATACCAGAAAAGCAGATGGCCACTTATCGTTCTCCATGCACAATGGTCATTTTCTGTAAAACAATTTCAAGTTAAGGTCAAATGGGGTCGCACTTTATAAAAGATGTCAATGACTCAAGAGCAAAGATCTTGTATATATAATATTGGTTACAAAAAAGGACGTTGTTTTGTGAACTGTTTTCGTTATTCGACGAAGAGGCTTTTTTTTAAATAAAGATTTCTTCCATTCGAACGAAGATTATTTTCCCGAATTGTTCACCGTTATAATATACACCTTTACAAGCTCCATAAGAGGAAGAATTTAAACAAAAAATCTTCCTATAAGTTTTCGGCTGTTAGCCTTATATGCCTGACATAATAGATGTTAAATTTGCATCGGTGATAAAGAATATTAATTTTGGTTTTTACCCATAGACCGATGTGTGTAAGCACTGTATACTCAGTAGTTTCCTGAGTCATGTGGAAAAAAATATCACAGGCATGTTACTCGGATGGGATTCGAACCCACGACCCTTGCAATTCTAGAGCAGGGTACCGCAACGATGTAGATGTTAAATTTGCATCGGGGATAAAGAATATTAATTTTGGTTTTTTTACTCATATATGCCTGACGTTTCGACCCTGGCTAACCAGTAACAGAAGCGGAAATAGATGGACAGAGAGAGACAGGGAAGGTGCTGGTTTGACCACAACAGATTGAAAACACAAAGGACACAACACACACATAATAACAGACCTTGGTTTCCTTAGTGTTTAAGCCTGAACGTATAGACTGATGCACTACATGAAATTCTCTAACATAGTGTGTAGTTTGGTCAGAGTTAAATCCAGAAACCAAATAATGTTCACAATAACGCCTGGCTAGGAAATGTCACGTAACAACAAAAACCCGCGTACTTCGAGGTGCTTTGGTGCAAGGGTCACCGAACTTTTCTGCAAACTTTTTTATAATATTGGCATAGTTCATCCATGGAATGGTTCATCAAACTTTGACTTCAACATAGTTGCTAACATTCAAGTCATGCATTAGTACGGGAAGTGTATAATTATAGGACATACCGAAAACAAAATGAGGCTCCACTATTCCGCCCAGGCGAAGATACGGGAGAGTTGAGCATTTTTTTTCTTTTTTACATTTTGCACCATTCTGCAAAGATGAAATGTAGGATCCCTTTACTCAATGGTTTAAGTAAAGCTTAAGAGTAAGAGTGTTGAATAACTTAGTATAACATAATAATTGAACCAACTGCTATTGTTTATTCTTTGAAGATGCTTGAAAAAAAAAATGTCAAAGTGGCTCCACTCTCCTTGGACTATGGGTAAGTTGAGCCACCAGTGTGGGTAAGTTGAACCACCACATTAATCAATGGGACTTGAAACTAGTCCCAACAATTTTCTTAATGAATTCTGAAAACTTACATGTTATAATGGCTATTTCCTATGTTCAACTCTCCCATGCTCATTGGCTCAACTCTCCTATATAAGAGAGCCATTTTGACACGTGACTTGATTTTGATTTATAATAATCGATTTAGATCCAATTAAAATTGCCTTAATAAACAACAATATTTAGGCTATATATTAGACACATTATCACTATATTTATAACTAAACATTAGAAAGGATCTTTCCTGGAGTTCAAAAATTCACTTTTAAGTGGAATTTAGATGTTCTTGTCACTCCCACTTTGAGCACGTATCTCTCACATTCTCTGCTGTAGCCAAAAGAATGATTAGTTAGACACTACCGTATACTTTTTTTGTTTTTTTTGGGGGGGGGGGTTGGGGGTGGTCAACTCTTCGTATGACTCAACTCTCCTGCATTTCCCCTACTACTCCGCCCAGGTGGAATACCATTCCCCGGGCGGATTTACAGTCAATGTATGTGTTTATATTCGTTTCGGTAATAGTGAGGCCAGATTTTTTCCCCAGGATGTCCTATATACACTTCCGTACATTACGGATAACAAGTACGGGTATGCTGGGTTATTCTATGAAGCCCAATTGGTGCCACGTCACAAGTACATATATGTTTCACTGAATGAGATGTATTTCACAGCACCGCCACTTATATTTTGCGACCGTCACTTATTATATTCATATTATTCTGCATTAGTTTTGGCAATTCATATAATTTTTACGAAAAGGATAAAACTTTTAAAAACATTAAATATATAATTTACACATCTGGATGGAAAAACATTAAAATGGGGGATACATCAAGATATAAAAAAGGAGGGCAGGCAGAAAAGAGAAAAAAGTAATACACGACTGAGGACAACAGAAAGACGTCAACAATCCAGGTTTGCCAGGACTGACAAAACTGCCAGAAAAGGATCTAGTGGGAATAAACAGCAACTTTTAGTTTGCCTTTTTAAAATGTTGAGTAAGAATATTGGGCTCTGCACTGTCACCAAGAGGTGTGTCAGTCAGTCCAACCTGTAGGACAAGAGACAACAGGAAAAACAATTACACATAACAAACAGGTTTACGAACGAACGAACGAACGAACAAAAGAACAAAAAACAAACAAACTAACAAACAAACAAACTAAAAAAAAAAAAAAAAAAAAAACAAGCAATCAAACATCCCGAAACACAAATTAACAAACAAACAAACATGCAAACTAAACAAGACACAAATTAACAAACTACGAAGTCAAAACAAAACATGGACGCACGACAACAAGAAAAAACAGACAATATAAAAACACTACCGCTTAAAAAAACTGCCAGCAAAGGATCTAGTGGGAATAAACAGCAACTTTTAGTTTGCCTTTAAAAAAGTTGAACATATCAGTAAGAATACTGGTCTTTGACAATTACCTAAGGTGTCCAGTTAAACAAAAGGTGTCCAGTATTTTGTGGCTATTACCCCGGACCGGACTCAAGTTCCGGTGTTTTAGATCCCGGCCTCGAAATCACTTGCGTCCTTTAATGGTCTTCTCCTGGGACAAAAATTAATTTCGTGACATTGTTTTACTCATTTCTATATAAAACTACAGCACCCGTCAGCAAGTTATGTAATATTTTACAGCGGATACAGAATGCTCAGAAACATATAGTTGTTAAATTTTTGTAACAGATGGAGTCCACGGGGAACAGAACAAACATAAAACGAGTCTCTTACCTCACGATAAAACATGGTAAAAATGGTTGTTCCCCGAAACACTCCAAGCCAAAATTCTGAAAAACGTGAGGTCAAACAAACCCGCGCGACAAAGGAATCGTGATGTCATTGGCGCTTTTGATGTGGAAAATAGCGTTCTCAGTTGGCCAAAGCTGGAGAACTGTGTACAAAATCGCCACTGACGTCAAGGGGTAATTTTTTATAAAAAGCCGTTTTTGACTCTCGGCTGAAAAAGTCGTGCGGAGAGGTGCATTTTTGACTTGAAATATTTATTACCAAATGCAAATTTTAAGCGTAAAACGGTTATAAATCGGTATCCTATACGATGTCTGTTTGGCCAAAAAAAAGGGAATGGTTTAAATATTGAGATCATCCTGTAGCCGCTGTTGATGGGAATCTATCGTCAAACCATGTGAGTTTAATGTCTAACCGCAGTCAGACAAAACAACACCTTCTCGTTAAAGGCGTGGACACTATTGGTAATTACTCAAAATAATTATTAGCATAAAACCTTACTTGGTAACAAGTAATCGGGAGCTGTTGATAGTATAAAACATTGTGAGAAACGGCTCCCTCTGAAGTGACGTAGTTTTCGAGAAAGAAGTAATTTTCCACGAATTTGATTTCGAGACCTCAAGTTTAGAATTTGAGGTCTCGAAATCAAGCATCTGAAAGCACACAACTTCGTGTGACAAGGGTGTTTTTTCTTTCATTATTATCTCGCAACTTCGACGACCAATTGAGCTCACATTTTCACAGGTTTGTTATTTTATGCGTATGTTGAGATACACCAAGTGAGAAGACTGGTCTTTGACAATTATCAATAGTGTTCACTGCCTTTAAATACGCACAACCATTATTGATATCATCAAATTCGGTTTGGTGACCTAAATCTCAACGTGTTCCAATAACTCTCGATGTTGTTATTTTCCTTTGCTTTAATCAGTTTATCAAATAAGAATAAGGCAATAAATAAAGCTTGCTTGACAATAAAACCCCGACGTTGTGAAAGTTGCTTTTTATATTCATTGATTGTTTTTAATTGGAAAAAACTGTTCAAAGCAAAGGAAAATCACACCAAGTTACTGATCGATTGTATTATTATAACCGATAAAAATGGTTTTACTTACAAGTAGCAGATGCCGCTTGGTTGGTTTTCTTGTATCCTCTGTTTATCTTTGTAGGGATTCTGTATGGTCGGTGGAACCTCAGGAATATCCACGTTTATAGGAACTTTAAACATCGTGTGTGAGATCTCCTGATAATAAATAACATACATGTAGGCCTATAATATTGTTCGCGAGGTTAGGGCTCGATGATGGCTCGGGTTCCCCGACAGATACCCTCTTGTGCATGGAGATTGCACACAGTAGAAGTCAACAGGATGAAGATGTAGATCCGTGTTTACCTGTCCTCTTTCCAACAAGTAGACACTACTTCTTGTAACAATTGTTGATTGTGGGAGCGTATTGCGTTCAGATGGCTGTTCCTATGAGTAAGTCTCTGTTCGGTTGAGCAAGCAGAACGAAAGCGCTAACCAAATGGTTACAGTTGCTACGTCTCCATTGTTTGTTTGTTTGTTTGTTTGTTTTAACCCACACCTGTGACCCGCCATGCTATTGTTTAAATCGCTCTATTATTTTGAACGAATGGCGCGGTGGGTACAATACCCATTATGCAAACGGGTCAAACTGTCCACATCGCGCCGGTCAAGCAAAACTATAGAGCTAAGGAATAAAGTTAATAAAATCATAGGCCATTTGTTTTTAACACAGGTAAATAGAGCTATGCATGTATTGCAAAATGATCGTTAAGGTCATTAAAAATGTCCTTAAAGGGTCTATGTACCTTTTGTAGAACGAAAAACACAATGTCTACAGATTTACACTGAACTTACACACTTTGAAGAATGATAGTATAAAGCTTCCCTGAAAATATTACTTGCCGAGGAGCTGTAGTTTTTGAGAAATGAGTAAAACAATGTCATGAAAGTAATTTTCGTCTCACTGATCATGAGACGAAAATTATTTTAGCTTTTAAAAACGTATTTTCATGACATTGTTTTACTTATTTCTCAAAAACTACAGCACCTCAGCAACTAATATTTTAAGGTAAGCTTTGTATTATAACATCCTTGGCCTTCCTTGAGAAAAAAAAATATTGCTTTAAATAACACCCTTGTGCTCTTTTTGCATCATGCATTACAGTATGTTTTTAGAACTTGCAAAATCGACATTTTTACCCTATTCTTGGACCCCAAAATGTCAACTTGCCAGGGGTCTCAGAAAATTTTCCTTTCGGCTGTGATTAGGTGGTCTTTCCATATCTGGTGTCAAAAACTTGGGCAATTGTATCCTGTCGTGACAGTACTGCCTCAAAACTAGACATTTTTCCCAAAAACATGAAAAATACCTTTTTAAGGGTCTTTTCACATAATATCGAAATACATGTCCACGGTAATAAAAAAAGGAATATTTTTCTTATACTTTGTGGATGGTAGGATGGTAGGGACTTGGGGTCCAAATAAACAACATTTACATTTCAAATCATAATATAACACGTTGCCATGGTAACAGTTCATGTGTGTTTAGGCCACTTTAGGCCGATCTTGGGGTATGAAAAACTGTTTTTTTTTTTTTTATATTTACAACTTCACCCCACCAAAAAACAAAATTATTTCATAAAACCTTTTACATCACTACAAAGTATCATCCTTGGCTTTACTTGAGACAACAAAATATTGCTATAAATTTCACCCTTGTGCTATTTTTAGAACGTGCATTAGAGTATGTTTTTAGAACTTGCAAAATCAACATTTTTACCATATTTTTTGCCCTCAAAATTTAATTTTTTTCAGGGGTCTCAGAATATTTTCCTTTCGGTTTTGATCAGGGCCAAAATTTGTTTTTTTTATTTCTGGCAAGAAAAACTTGGGCAAGTGTATCCTGATGTTAACAGTACTTCCTCAAACAGAAAAATGCATTTGATATGTTTTTTCTTCATATTGAATTTCTAACATTAAAAAGTAATAATTATATCAATCTTGCAGCTTTTCCTTAGCACTAGTGGATTACCCAACATTGATCAGGAACTGTTGATGACCTTAATTTTACAATTTGCCCGGCCCAGCCCCATCATATTTCTTGGCATTGTATAAATCAATGTTTTGTGAATAGCGCCTCTTTTTTTGAAAGTGTTCCCTTTCGGTTGTTATTGGTGTTTTCATGTCTTCTGGGTAGAAACACTGTGTTTATTGTATCCTGTTGTGACTGATCATGCCTTAAGTATAGTAATTTTTCCAAAAATAATACATGCTTGTTAAAAATCTGGCACTGTTTCCATGCCCTTTGAGTAATGGATACAAAGTTTTTATTTAAACATAATGGTATCCAACCAAACCATAACCAATGCTTTGCCACTGAGAGTTCTTGATTTGGCTACTTTACCTATTGTACAGGTATGATTCCCATTGCAAGTAGAGTGCGATGAGCATTCTTTACAAGTTGTCTTTAATACAGGGCCTACTCTCCTTGGTCCCTTCCTGCTACCAAATGTAAAACTTTTCATAGAGATAGAGATCATAAACAATGTAGTTTCTGTGCTTGAGGCAGATGGTTTGGAGCATCCAATCATGTCCAACACAAATGTGGGAAATTAAAAAGCCCGCTTAAAAGTGTTGGAAAAGTTTGCCAAGATCTTATTAAAAACAATGATACTAACGATTTGCAAGATGAGCGTAAGAGATTATTTAAAAGGAACACGTTGCCTGGGTTTGGTTAAGTTGGTCTTTAAAATGCGTTTGTAACGGTTTGTTTTAAAATGCATGGTTAGAAAGATGTTTTTGAGTGATACTTGTATGGATCATTATATTCTACTTTTAAAATATCTTTCTAATCATATGCATTTTTTAATAAACGTTTACAAACGCTTTTCAAATACCAACTCCACCGATCCAAGGCAACGTGTTCCTTTAATGAAACAACATTGACAGAAGTTGTAAAAACTTGCACCTGCAGAACATAAACAAGTAAGATGCATTTGCAGTGACAAAAGTCTATTCAGGCTAGTTTGATTATTTTTTCCAGATACTATCTTACTAATTCATAATTATTATATAAGTCTCTGAGAACGATCAACAAAAAACATTGTCAAACATTACCTGCTGAATTGTTTATCACGTTAAATAAACCAACTCTTTTATTGTTTGCAACAGTACAGTTGAAAGGAACCACACCATAGATGGGGGAACTGCTTACAGAAGGCCAAAGAAGGTGAATGGCCATTTAGAATGGCCACTTTGGATACAGTACTTGCTCACTTTTAGAGCCTCTTTGTTCTGATTGGGATGAAAATGTTTAGTTTGGTAGCGGGCAGTGGACCAAGAAGACTGTTATAAGGCCATGTAAAGAAAAAAACAGTAAAGATTGCTCATCGCACTACGTCTCTTCTTGCAATGTGAATCATACCTGTACAACTAGGTAAAGTAGTTATGACAAAACAAGAACTCGGTGGCAAAGCATGGTTATAAACTTTTTATTTGTTACTTAAAGAGCATGGAAACAGTGCCATATTTTTTTAACAAGCATGCTCGTTTTTGTTTTTTATTGTTTTTGGAAAAAATACCATTTTTGAGGCAGAAGTGTCACAACAGGATACAATAAACCAAAGCGTTTCTCCCCAGTATACATGCAAACCATAATGATAGCCCAATCACAACAAAAAGGGAAATATTCTGAGAACCAATAAAACATTAAAGACAGTACAAACTTTCTTGATGTGCAAGGGGATTTAAAAAATGTGACTTTCAAAAAAGAGGCGCTGTTCACAAAACTGTTATTTTATTTTTTGCAATGTCAAGAAATATGATTGGGCCGGGGCCGGGGTGGGGCAAATTATAAGATTTTGTTCATCAACAAGTCCTGATCAATGTTTGGTAATGCACTAAACCTACAAAGTGCTTATGAAAAGCTGCCAGATTGATGGAATTATTGCTAACTTCTTCATGTTATAAATACATAATGAAGCAAATATTTCAAAATGCATTTCTCTATTTTTGAGACAGTTCTGTTACATCAGGATACAATTGCCCGAGTTTTTCTTACCAGAAATAAAAAGACAAATTATGGCCCTGATCAAAACCGAAAGGAAAAAATTCTGAGACCCCTGAAAAAATGGAATTTTGAGGGAAAAAATATGGTAAAAATGTTGATTTTGCAAGCTCTAAAAACATACTGTAATGCACGTTCTTAAAATAGCACAAGGGTGAAATTTATAGCAATTATTTTTTTGTCTCAAGTAAAGCCAAGGATGATACTTTGTAGTGATGTAAAAGGTTTTATGAAATATTTTTGTTTTTTGGTGGGGTGGAGTTGTAAATATTAACTTAAAAAACAGTTTTTCATACCCCAATATCGGCCCAAAGTGGCCTAAACACAAATGAACTGTTACCATGGCAACGTGTTATATTATGATTTGAAATGTAAATGTTGTTTATTTGCACCCCAAGTCCCTACCATCCACAAAGAATAAGAAAAATATTCCTTTTCTTTTACCATGGACACGTATGTCGATATTATGTGAAAAGACCCTTAAAAAGGCATTTTTCATATTTTGGGGAAAAAAGTATAGATTTGAGGCAGTACTGGCCCAACAAGATATAATTGCCCAAGTTTTTAACACCAGATATGGAAAGACCAATGTTGGCCCTAATCAAAGACGAAAGGAAAATTTTCTGAGACCCCTGGCAAGTTGACATTTTGGGGTCCAAAAATAGGGTAAAAAATGCCGATTTTGCAAGTTCTAAAAACATACTGTAATGCATGATGCAAAAATAGCACAAGGGTGATATTTAAAGCAATAACTTTTTTTTCTCAAGGAAGGCCAAGGATTATACTTTGTAGTGATATAAAAGGTTTTTTGAAATAATGTTGCATTTCGGTGGGGTGGAGTTGTTAATATGAGCTAAAAACCAGTTTTTCAGACCCCAAAATCGACCTAAAATGGACAAAAAACAAAATGAGCCGTAACCATGGCAACGGGCTATATATAGAATTGAAAATGCAATTTTGTTAACTTGCACCCCAAGGCCCTTCCACCAAGAAAGTATAAAAAAAAAATCTTTTTTTGACCGTGAGCAAGTATGTCAACTATTTACCTGAACTGACTCTTAACTAAGGTTTTAAAAAATCAGTTCTTATGTTATTTACAAATTTAAGAGTAGACCCCGACCCGAGAGGGCGCTGTTCGTGACGTCAATCGAGGAAGACTTTGCCTGTAATGCGTAGAGTAAACACAATTGCAAAGTACATATACGGACCAAATCGTGAGTTTGTAAGTTTCAAAAAAAAATAAAAATGTTTTTTTCCGGCAATGCCGACCAGGTGTATTGCTGCTGAAAGCAGAAAAACACTTTTTGAAATGTACCAACTCACGACTTGGACGTACATGTACTTTGCACGTGTGTTTACTATACGCATTGCAGGCAAAGTCTGCCTCGATTGACGTCACAAAAGGGGTAGGCGGAGTCAGCCCCCAAACAACTTTATATATTTTTTAAACATATAAATCGTGACAAACAATTACTAAAAAAATTGTTTTATTGTTCGTAAGCATATGCTCTTATGTTTGAAAGAAGAAAAAAAATTCTATTTCCAGGTGACTTTAAGCCGTCACCTTGCCGGCAACCCCGCTCAATTTGAAAAGATTCTGACAAGCAACCATTTATCAATACAGAAGCTTTTGCACCATTGTACAGCACTTGAAACCACTTTTGTATTGAAGGGCCAGCCGAGTATTCAGCTTACCAAACCTAATATATAAGTGGATGGTCCTTTGTAACATTCCATTTTGTGCTACTAACGACACCAGATTACGGTGGTTTCAATACAGATTAGTTCACAGAATACTTAGGAGTCAACAAATCGGTAAAAGGGATAACGGTCTTTGTACATTCTGTCAATTAGAGAGGGAGACGCTGGTTCATTTATTTTGTAGATGCAAGTTTTCAACTATGTTTTGGACCCAATTTTGGGATTGGATAGGGAGTACTCTTAATATTAACATTCGCTTAGACACTGAGGCTATCCTATTTGGCAGTACAAACAAATCTTGGAGTGCTCTTAATCTGATCCTTCTTTTGTGTCGTTTCCATATCTATAAAATGAAAATGAGTGAGAATAGACCCTCCCTTGCACTATTAAAACTGGATTTAAAGCTTTATTATACTTTGGATAAATACATCTCCATCACCAATGATACCACTGTTAGTTTTCACAAATAATGGGACTCTTTCAAACAATTGGTTCAAGGTTAACATCGTATTTTGTATTTTGTTTATTTCTTTACTGTTAATGTTACGTATTTTCAGCATGTTTGTAACATGAGGAGTGGTCTTAAGTGTGAATAAAAAATTTCCTCCATGGAAAAAAACCACCTCTGGAAATCGCGTTTTGACGGTGCAAATCGACCAAGTTGAGCGCCCCGAACAACTTTCCTTTGTGGAGTCATGCAAAATTCGCAAAACCTTGGGAATTACAATTTTTTGGTGCAAAAGTGACGTCATAATTTGACCAAAGAATCGTCGATTACCGCCAAAATATAACAGTGACGGAGTTCAAATTTGTACCGGCACACTCGGGTGGGGTATCCGCAAGAAGTAATCATGCTAATTCTGCTTTTCGGCGTGGCTCGTATATTAAAAAGTTTATTCCCCGGGCAGGGAAAAGGGAAGAGCGGCCATCTTGTTTTTCTAATAGTCAACTCTGGAAATCGCGTTTTGACGGTGCAAATCGACCAAGTTGAGGATCCCGAACAAATTTCCTGTGTGGAGTCATGCAAAATTCGCAAAACCTTGAGAATTACAACTTTTTGGTGCAAAAGTGACGTCATAATTTGACCAAAAATCGTCGATTACCGCCGAAATATAACAGTGACGGAGTTCAAATTTGCACCGGCACAAATGGGTGGGGTATCCGCAAGAAGAAATCACGCTTATTCGGATTTTCAGGTTGACCAAAAATCGTCGATTACCTCCAAAATATAACAGTGGCGAAGTTCAAACTTGCACCGGCACACTCGGGTGGGGTATCCGCAAGAAGTAATTAAGCTAATTCAACTTTTCGGGGTGGCTCAAAAATTTAAAAGTTTATTCGCCGGGCAAGGAATAGGGAAGAGTGGCCATCTTGTTTTTCTAATAGTCAACTCTGGAAATCGCGTTTTGACTGTGCAAATCGACCAAGTTGAGCATCCTGAACAACTTTCCTGTGTGGAGTCATGCAAAATTCGCAAAACCTTGGGAATTTCACCTTTTTTTGTGCAAAAGTGACGTCATAATTTGACCAAAAATCGTCGATTACCGCCAAAATATAATAGTGACGGAGTTCAAATTTGCACCGGCTCACTCGGGTGGGGTATCCGCAAGAAGTAATCATGCTAATTTTGCTTTTCGGCGTGGCTCGAATATTAAAAAGTTTATTCCCCGGGCAGGGAAAAGGGAAGAGCGGCCATCTTGTTTTTCTAATAGTCAACTCTGGAAATCGCGTTTTGACGGTGCAAATCGACCAAGTTGAGCATTCTGAACAACTTTCCTTTGTGAAGTCATGCAAATTCCCAAAATCGTCGGTTACAACCAAAATATATCTGTTACAGTGACGGAGTTCAATTTGCACAGTACACTCGGGTGGGGTATACGCAAGAAGTAATCACGCTAATTCGGCTTTTCGGGGTGGCTCGCAAATTAAAAAGTTTATTCCCTGCGGCAGGGAAAAGGAAAGAGCGGCCATCTTGTTTTTCAAATATTGATGTAAAATACATAAACACCTCTTACACACGACAACTTATGTGCTAGTAAAGGAGCTTTATAATCCCATTTTTTTTTTCAAAAAGCCATCTTTCCCTTATGTCTTTAATAGAAAAATTGGAAGAAGTCATCTTTAATTTGTCAAGAATGCAAAGAAGTTGAAATTGGTTGCACATAAATGAAAAAGAAAACGCAAACTCGCAGCAAAATTATGTTCGCTCTGGTGAGTGTCACAAAAACCAGTATTTTGATTTAGTATGAATATTCATTTTCTTATTTGCTGTTTTACCTGTACATTGTCCAGAACCCAGTGGCCATAACCATGTCTATTTTGTAGTACTGCGCCTTGATTTGTACCGTCTCAGGTTTAGGGTCCAGTAACTTCATTGCATATTATTCAAAGTAAGTTTCAATAACAGAGATTTTGTGCTGGTGTGATGTGTGTGCTAATGGGGTAGCAATAGGGGGATAGAGCAATTGAGTTTGGTGGGATGTGAACACAGTCCTTCTGAGAATTTGTGCTGTATGCACACACCCTGTTTTTGCTGTACGGTTGGATGGTCTTTTGAGACCACAGTTTTTCAAGTATATATCTAATGAAAAAAAACTAATTTTGCGGTGTTAGCTTTTTACAAGCTCAATAATTTATCAGCTGTTGCAGGCTTTTAGCCTATTAATTTGGCCAGCTTTGAAAAGGAAGACAGACAGATTGGAGGATAGACATCTACAATCGTGAGTAATTTCTTTAAACATTAATCAATTCATTAATTTAAGAATTCTTTCATTTATAAAAAACCCCTGTAGTTTACATTACAAATCTTGGAAACTTGTGCAAATTTAGAAAGTCATTTTGCAATTTATTATTTGGAAGTTGGTGGATTTTTTGGTGGAATAATTATCTCCCTTGTAAAGTGAAGTGTAGTTTCAAAGATATGTGATTATTGTGTATTGAAGTGTATAATGTGTTTTGTAGCCTTAATTATGGCATAAGTTTGCGTAATCAATATTTCAGATGGCCCATAATGTGAAGTTCGGAGTTGGTGCTAAAAGGTCGTCGATGGGAACCGCTGGTTCGGATTGATGTGTAAGAAGTGCAACAGACAAGTGTGAGGAGATCCACACTGGAACTCGTTGTATCAAGAGCGTTGGACTATTACAGTTAATTTTAACTGAACTATTACTGCAAGGAAGTCGCAAGAGACAGAGCTAAGTGTAGCGTAGTGTAAAACCTCTCAAATTGGTATATAGTATGAGGTGAATCCTCGAGAGTGGAAAGTTCTTAAAGTTGGTGGTAGAGTATACCTAGTTCATTGTAATATTGATTGGAGTGAGTTTGGTTTGATTTTGGTTTGGTTTTGAAGTGGAACCGAAGTCCTAGAAATACAAATAATAATTCATTGTTGCTTTTTGTTCGGGAAGTGGTTATTATTTTTGTTTTTACGATTACTGAATCACTATTCCTGCATATGTAGGAGGAGATCTCAGTTCTCCTCGACCAGGTGGAAGAATTATTTTGAATTGCAATTATTAGTACTGGTCATACTGACTCCAAGCTTGAGACCTAATTTATATGGGGAGTTTTTGTGTGTAAATAGAAGATTGTTTTATTTAATAAACCAATTGTGCAAAATGAGAAATTATCTTTGAGTTTTATTTATTATATTATGGATCACATAGGATTGTTCTGACAGCGAGTCTTAATTTGAATGCGTCAACTGTAAATTGGACGTAAAAATTCAACTTAGGAATGGTCAAAGTGTATTCTTAAATGCCCTTATTTGAAATTGAATGCATTGAGAGCTAAAAACTAGCCATGGTTTTAGAGGATAAGGGGAAAATGCATTCATTAATTTTATTATTATTATATTTTTTTGAAAGGGTATTAACCAAATCTTCAATGAAATAGTTAAATTATGAACAATCATGTTAAAAAGTTGCATGAAACTTAATGATTGCTCATAATTTGTAAACGGATCCCTTTTTTAAATATCGTTTTCTTAAACCAGGAACCACTGCAACAAAAACTACTCTATGTTTTATTGTTACTAATAATTCAGAAAGCAATTTTACTCTACAAAAAAGTTGTACATACCCAGATAATTATTTAATGACATGATCGAAGACCTTAAAGGGCTTCGTTAACTTTGAAAGGCATGAACTGTTAAATTACACAAAATTGGTGTAGAGGTTTCATCTATAGTTTACATTATAATCCAAAACTCATAAACCGATTGTTGAATTGAGTGGACGTTTTTGAGAGTCAGTTTTGACAAACACTTTTTAGTTTGACCATGGAGGAAGGAAGAGAAGGAGCTCGAACGACCCGCAAAACCGCAGAGTAACAAAAGAATACCCTGACAATGCCCCTGTCTGACCAGTGGAAAAAGATAGGAGACCTCCAGCTGGACGGCCGATTAACGAGCAGGATTAGATCTCTTTGTACAGAGCGTGCGGTACCGCCGCTCTGCACCATTGCCTTCGTGTAAAGTTGGATCATTGGAGACAAGAATTGTGAATATACACGTTTTCATTTACCGTTTGTGGTGTTTCACTGAAACATCATGGCACATTTTAACATTTTTTGTGACTTTCCGGTCACTAGTAGACTTGAAGACAAGTCGTTAAATCGGCCCCACGCGCTGAGATAGTGCTCCCCCGAGATCACTGCTCTCGCGCGAACTGATGGCTCCCCGATTTCGACTCGAGCCATCAGTTCGCGCGAGAGCAGTGATCTCATGAGAGCACTAACTCAGCGCGTGGGGCCGATTTAACGACTTGTCCACAAGTCTAGGTCACTAGCGGTGGTTCAAAATTTGGGTATTAGCACACGAGGGTGGTTGGTATTCAATTGTGTTTTTCGATTTGGTGGGCACAAGTGTACACTATTTTTATCAGGTCTCAGACAAGTTTTTTGTCTTCCTGTATTATATCCATACGACATACGACACCATGGTTGAGTGAAGAACCAAGTGCGCACGCGCAAACTCACATACGCCAGGTCGCCCATTGTCTGTATAAGGTATGTGGGTGATTACGTAGTCTTGGCCCAAGACGATGGTGCTTGATTCTGGATAGTGTACTACGCGCGGTTGAATCGCCAAAGCGCGCCCGCCACGGTATGATTTAGTTACGTCGACAGCTCGAAATCTAGACTACACTGTGCAAGCTAGTCTAGATTTCGAGCCGTCCACGTAACTAAATCATACCGTGGCGGGCGCGCTTTGGCGATTCAACCGCGCGTAGTACACTATCCAGAATCAAGCACCATCGTCTTGGGCCAAGACTAGTGATTACGAGGTGTTGTTAAACGACCGCGGTACCACGGGTTCGACTTTTGAAGTCCCTTCGTTCGAGCTCCTTCTCTTCCTTCCTCCATGGTTTGACAGAGTCAAATGGCTTTCTAATGACCGTTTTACTGAATCGGACGGCAAACATTAGAAGACATTGTCATTACACACCATTACTTCGATGTGGATTAAATATCAACCAGATGCGAACAACTTTTCTATTTTGCTTTTATAAAGTTAAATTTGGGTCACAATTAAAGATACGGTTGCCTTGACTAGGCCTAGTTAGGGAATGATAGAAAAATGTCACCAAATGTTCACCCATTTCAGATTTGCAAATGGTTATCGCACGGATGTTTTGAGCCGCCTTCCGCAAAAAAAAAGGTGCAAACTTTGTTATCCACCTTATCATGACAAATATCAACCTTATCATGACAAGTATGTCTGCAGATGCTTATAGGGAAGAGTTTCGCTAATGTTGTTTAAAAAAATTAATTAACAAAAAATAAAGGGAAAACGTCAACCGTAAAATTATTTAAAAAATAGTCCCCCGGTTATGTAAAACTTTAAACTGAAACGGTTATGATTAATCTCAAACGGTGTTTGACCAGACATGCCTCTTTTGTATTGATTTTGAACATCCAGCCATTATTTCGAAGCTATTAAAGTGACACATTTCACAGATTGTCTTATAGACGATGTGACCTATGTTTACATTAAAACCGCCCTCTGTTGAACCCCCCCCCCCCCCCCACTGTATTACGTCATGTTTCGCCGGACAAAAAGACACGTTGGCATGGTAAGATTGCATACACTTTCTAGCTGGCTGCCAAACTGCTAAGGTTTTACCCGGCGGTATGCGCGCGAATCATGTTATGGTTTTCGTGTGACGTCAGAGGTCACATCGTCTACACGGTTTCAAACTTAAACTAACATTAAACTATCCTCACCTGTCTTGTGCTTTCAATAAACAGTTTTGTTTTGCTATCCTCTATGTCAGTTTTCTTACCACCGTGCTTCTAACTATATCACTCGTTCAGATGCTTACTCTTTTAGTGAAAGAAAATTGCATAAAATTATTCTAAATAGTAACTGAAACAAAATAGTGGAGGTCTGTCCTATAACCGTTTATTTTAATATCTTATTTTGTTACATAGAGAAGGTTTTATGAAAGTTTTACCATGCGCCAGCAATGAGAAATCTGTGGACAAGGTAGATATTTATAGATAGATAGATAGTTTAGATAAAAACCTGTTGCTGTATGCACAAGAAAACACAAAATGTCCCAACAACTAAAACCGAGAAGCCCCTTATGTTAAACGCTAGTTTCTTCTGAGTCCGATTTAGTTGGATGAGGGGCAGTATTCTCGGTACTGTCCGCTAGTGCAACCAAATCAAACAATGCCTCCTCGTTTTCTGACATTATAGGAATTGGGTCAACCGATTGTACTGCTCCACTAGAAGTGTTCTCTAGCTCCATTTTAATGTCGGGAAACACGGTGTCATTAGTAGCTGGCATAACATTAGACTGAGATGTACTATCATCCCATAGTGGAGTGTCTGTAATGTGGAAAATCAAAAATGATAAAGTTATTTAATTGCATCAAGCTAAAGAACAACATTTGTTTTGTTTAGCCCTTGTTTGAAATGCATATTATGTTATCTGAATTGTGCACTCGTATGTATTGTAGCGTTGACCGGGGGTTGCAGTGTACATAACTTTAAATGACACAATGGTGCAAATAACTGGCTTCTCTGTCCCTTTTTTCTGGAGGTTTATAAACACTCAACAAGTCATGAAATTACACGAAACCACCCTAACCCAGAGGACGCCCTCTCTGGCGAGCAGATTTACCGAACGGCTGGACTAGGCCCCTGTCTTTATTCGCAAGGAGTGTGACGTCAGATGTTCAGGCTATATCCGAGGGGAGTCGTGCCGGCGCCCCCTGCATATCCGTCAACGATATCCGTCAACGATATCCGTCAACGATATCCGTCAATTCAAATAAAGGGTACTGATAAAAAAGCTATAATGGCCTCTAAAATTCAGCCAGTCTTACAGACCAATGTTTTCAAAAATGTTCAGAATAAGAAACAACGAAATGTCAACTTTAAAAAACATGTGACACCTAAAACAATAACTATGATGGAATGAAACAGAACAGTGGCACATCAAGCAAGACAATTACAGACAGGACAAGCCCATTCTCAGTTGACCAGGATTAATAAAAGTGAACCTATAAAAAGCCACTGTGACTCGAAAGCGTATCAATCCACGTTGCCTTGGATCGGTCGAGTTGGTCTTTGAAAAGCGTTTGTAACCGTTTTTTTATAAAATACATATGGGTAGAAAGATGTTGTAAAAGTAGAATACAATGATCCACACAAACATGCCTCGAAATTGCGTGGTTTTCCTTTTACCTCGTCGACTAACACGTCGGCCATTTATGGGGGTCAAAATTTTGACTCCCATAAATGGCCGACCATGTTAGTTCGCACAGTAGAAGGAAAACCACGCAATTTCGAGGCAAACTTGTGTGGAGCATTGTATTCTACTTTTAAAACATCTTTCCAACCATATGCATTTTATAAAAAAACGGTTACAAACGCTTTTGTTTTGACCAACTCGTCCGATCCAAGGCAACGTGTTCCTTTAAGATGGGAATAGAACCAAGTTAACAAACACTTATAACACAGTAAAGATAGACTTTAAAAAATAAAAAAATATGAATAATAAAATATGTAGCAAGAATATTTGGAAGTGCACATTTGAGTTAGAAAAAAACTGTACAAAATAAATGAGGGGCCGGGAGAAAATAAAGAGGAAAAAAAAAGTACAAAATAAATGAGGAGGCCGGGAAAAAAAGGAAAGAAAACAAAGTCAACAGCCCCCCCCCCCCCCTAACTCTCCGCAGTTGGTTCGCAAATTTAAAGTGTACTGCACATGTTCGGAATTTGCGCACGCAAATTTATTTTTGCGCGCAGAGTGTTCATAACTTCAGCGTCATTTCGACGTCGAAATCGAATTGCACTATGGTGTAGTATTACGTGTGCATGGTGGTGTGGGTGGTGTGTGTACTTTCTTAGCCATATGCTCGTCGGCTAGGCTCAACCTACCTCTACATTTTTTTGGGGGTGCCACGAAAGTGAATCAAAAGTACTCCTAAATTAATGTAATCTGGTTATAAGAAAATGTCAAATATTGCAGAGAAATCTGATCGAAAATCGGCAAATAGTAAAATTTTGCTGGCATTCGTTCCCCAATTTTTGCAAATGCAATGCGGTTCAACACTAACTAACGTTGTCGGCGTTAGGCCTACCACCACCACCAGTGTTGCGGTAGAGAAATGTTCGAAACGTGCAACGAAACGAAGAAGGAGTGGCCGAATCGGAAAGAAACAGCTCTTCGCTTCTTGCTGTATGTCACCTACACCATTCGTAACGAAGGGTAAGACGGACAGACAATTGAGATTATTCAGAACAGACAAGTGTGGCAATGTTACATCTCAACTTGATAATCATCCCAACTGCAGTTGGGCCTGTTTCCCAACTGGGCGTCCCAACTATGGTTGTGATTCCTTAAAGAAACAGTGATTGTTCATGCGTGGATTGCTAAACTGTAATACAGTTATGTCATGTCATGTACGTAAGCTGCTGCTGCAAGTGTGGGGATAGGAAGTCATTTTAGCTGGTATGGTCTCAACTGCATGTACTCCTATCGTCTCCCACCAACCATGGAGGTAAAAATACCAACCATTGCCAACTGCTGGGACAGTCGTTACTCCAGTTGGGACCCCCAATCCCAACTGGATATGACTGTCCCAATGAATGACTGTCCCAACTGTAGTAAGGGGCGGAGCTAGCTCCACATTTTAAGAGGCTGTATCTCGAAAACGATATGGAGTATGGATTTAATTTTGGTGTGTGTTCATTTTATTTAGCCATAGTGGAACAGTTAGACAAAGTTTCATGTAAATCTGAGCTGATTTGACAACTGGTTAATTTTAAATCAACCCATTTATCATTTAGGGATTTTAGGTTTGTACATATCCAGAAACATTTGGGGGAGTAGTTGCGATAACGTAACGTAAGTTGTGATCATTTCCACTTGGTTTCATGTTGTATATTATGTACCCACAATGTTTGATTCAGCCAATTTATTCTGCCTCTTTGTTGTTGGGGCTCCATGCGCCACACGAAGCGGGGGTCCCCGGCAGACGTCCATATCTGACTTCTGTCAAGTTATCCACTAAATGTTCCTGTACTCAAGTATTGGTACTCGTTCTTTTAACCAAAGTGCTCTGGGCTGCAAATTGACCTCTCATTTCAGCTAGAACACACTAATGTAAAGCAGTCATTTTTTGGTATTTACAAAGGAAGTCTTCAATAGATGTGTCTTTTGGGAACTTATTTTACGTACAGGTAACCTGCTGGGAAATTTGAAGGACCAAACAGGGGGTGAAAGACGTCTTTGGAAGCGGGAGAGAAGTAGTATGTGGTGGGACGTTGTAGTCAAAGATCACTGGACAGATAACGACTGGATTGAAAACTTCAGGTAAACTTCCTCTGCATTTATTGGTTGCGAGTGTTTAATCCTCATCACACGCTATCATACATTGTATGTCATAGGCCTATATGTTTAAGAACACAAATAATGTGACATTTCAATTGAATCTTTTGATGTTATACAGTGTTTTCTGTCAATCAACAGTAATCAATGTAAGCCGAAGATTTGTTAATACAATGTATTTGATACTCAAATTCAATGTAGGAAAAAGCAGCCTCAACGAGGAACTCTTTGAATTAATAATAATAATAATAGTAATAAGACTTGTAATGCGCACATATCCACCCTGCTGGGTGTTCAAGGCGCAGATGCATGTTTTTTGTTCAAATTCCTTGCTCTTTACCAGCAAGGGAAACGTCTTTTTTTCCTTTTAAACAAATCCTTTTAATCTTCTTCTTCTCAGTGTCCCTTGTCAGCTAACAAAAGCACCTTTACCAAACTCGTATGAACTTGAAACTTCACACATGTAGTAAAATATTCATGAGAGGGAACCGCTTGAGTTACATCATGATGACGTTATCAGGTGTCGAATTAAAAGCATTTTACTTTTAAAAAGTGACCATTTGCTGTAAGTCTTTGAATATTACAGTTTTTATATTGATATATTCGAACATCTGATAGAGCAAGACTGGAGCTACATTTGAAAAGTAAATGCCAAAATCGTATGACCCTTCATTCAATTCCTACCAAAAGTTTTAATTTGTTTATTTTCTTCAAAAATACATTTTTGGGCTCATCTACGACCTAACGTTTGATCTACATTCTTACAAACGATACATCATCAGAAAGGTCGTTAAAAACTCAGTGAACGCCTTAATGACATGACCCCATTAAAATGACCTTGTCAATTTCTAGTTCAAATCGGAAGTTAAAAAATTAAGTTTCATGTCTAAAGAAATAATATGTACTATCCCATTGGTCAGGCATAAAGATTTTACTCGTACAACGCGTGTAGTGTATGCGGTGCAGTCCTGCTCCAGTGCTCATTCCCTAGAGCCTGCGATGTAGTTTTGTGACAAGTCTGTGTTGGAGGCGTTTTCAATACATTTTCCTTTCGGATACTCAGTCTCTATACTACAGTCGTCAATATTTCATAAATTCATATTTCCTCATCCACATTTGTAAGCTATTTTGAAAATATTTACATCCTATGAAAGGGCTTTACGTACTTCACAAAAATGGGTATGCTGGTGAACTTCTCTTGACCTTTTGACTTGTCTAAACAGGAAGTGCTTGTAAAATGCTTTGAAAAGGTGTTATTTAATGTGTTTTTTATGTTACAATGTACAAACCTTTTCATGCTTTACCATCGCATCAAGAGTACATTTAAGTTAAGATATTTTTTGCATTTTGAAGAGCTATTAACACCTAGTTTTTATTGACAAACAAAAACCAATTTCTAGGTATTTAAACAAAATCGTAGCTTTTGATCTAAATGAGGGATTCTTACAATCACTACATCATCGGAAAGGTCATTAAAAACTGCGTGAACATTTCACAGACACGACCCCATTTCGACCTTGTTGTCTGTTTCAAATCGGAAGTTGAAAATTAAAAAACTAATGTCTAAAGAACTACGTTTTTTCCCCATGGTAATGCATAAAAAGTTAAGTGTGGTGTGAACGGTGCAGAACACAGCTCCAGTGCTCATCCTTAGAGCTCACTATGTATGTGAAGCTTTGTGTATAGTCTGTGTTCAGGGCGTTTTCAACATATACATTTCCTTTTATAGTCTCTTCTACAGTCTACTTCATAAGTTCATATTTTCTTAACCACATTTAAGCTATTTTGACAATCTATACATCATACACTGTATGAAAGGGTTTTAAAAGGGGTTTTTCTAAAACCCCCTCGACCCACGACCCCCTCGACCCACGACCCCCTCGACCCCTCGACTTTTGTGCAATTTTTTTTCTGTACATCGAAATTGCCACAGTTCACAACCTCAGCCAATCACGCACACAATTTTGTATGCTGACGTCGACTTCCATGCCTCGCACATCATACACAGCGCATGAGACAGACCATACACCTGTAGTATGCACGAAGCAAACTTCGCGTGATGGGCTGCTGAGATCGGGCCTGTGGCAATTGTGATGTACAGATAAAAAACCGTGGCATTTCCACGCGTATCTCTTGGCCGATCCGAGATTGTTATCCCAGCTGGGAACCTGCGTTTACCGCCCGAGTATGATTACGGCCAACTCATTTACGTGATGATCAGGCAGACCCATTTCCGGCCGATCGCTCCCGTCCTGTGTACTACTAGAAGCAGAGCGCAAGGTTGTAGACCCGACCGATCAAATGGCCCACACGTGTTTTGGGGTCCCCAATCGGTGTGCACGTGACGTGCGGAAGCGGAGAGTAAATACTCCCAATTCTGTGTGGCTGATGCAGATATAAATCAAGTCTAGTCCTGGAAGGAAGTTGCGTCGCGGATCACACACTGTGAATTCTAAATCGGGGACTTAATTTTTACTCAGCCGTAAAGCGACATTTTATGAATTCAGAATTGGGACATTCTTCGAACACGGGGCAGACATTGAGGGGTCGTGGGTCGTGGGGGTCGAGGGGGTTTAGAACAACCCTTTTAAAAGTACTTAGATGTCTGCATGACATCATCATGGTACATGTATGATGTACATGTACATGTATTAAGTCTAAACTTTCATTGAAAACCCTCAACTAGTGTTTGTAGTTTCACAAACACTACATTTCTAGTTATGTTTTTGGTGTAACTCTTGAATCTCCAACCTTAATATATCATATAATAATAATATAATAATAATAAAGAACACTTAGATAGGGCCAGTATCCACCTAAAGAAGGCACTCATTGCGCTTGAGGAGAGAAAGACAAATTAGGACTAAGGATTGTGTGAGTGTGAGTATGCTTGTTTGAACAGGTAAGATTTTAAGTTTGTGTTGGATGTTGTGATGGATGGAGATGATTTGACAGTCAGTGGGAGTTGGTTCCACACTCAGGCAATGCTATAAATATAAAGACCTAGTTACCCCAAAGTCCTGGGCTGATGAAGCATCATGAGCTCATTAGAATGCAGTCCGGTGTTTGCTGAGGTGTATGGGTGGATGAGGTTGATGAGGTATTCTGGACCATTGTTGTGAAGGATTTTGGAAATGAATAGGCCGAATACTGAATCTTGTGTGATATTTGCAGCCAGTGGAGATCCTGTAATACAGTAGTGATGCGGGAATAATTTATGCGGGAATACGCTGCAGACGCTTCAGTTTATTTTTTTCTTGATGTCATAAAGCAGTGAGTTGCCCATTTTGGAAGTGATGAAAGCATGAACAAGTATTTCAGTGGTGTGTTTGTCAAGATAAACAAAATAATAATAATAGTATGGATTTATAACGCGTACTTCTCCAGAAAACCGATCAAGGCGCCTACACAAATTTAAAACATTTACAATGGAAAATTAAGAATAAACATAATTTAACTTATACCCAATATACAATGAAAGTCTAATTGAACAAGTGTGTGTTTAGTTCCCTCTTGAAGTTGTTGAGTGATGTTGTTTTGCGAAGTGAGACAGGGAGCTTATTCCATAGGGCAGGAGTAGCTTTGGCGAACGCACGGTCTCCGTAACGAATTGTTCTAGACCTTGGCACTACCAGCAAGTGAGATCCAGCAGACCGTAGGGCACGACTGCTGTGCTTAGTGGAGATTAGTTCACAAAGATACTGTGGGGCTTGTCCATGCAGAACTTTGAATACAGGCGTCTTAGGACGGGTGAAATGTGGTCGTATTTTCTGGCTAGGACAATGACTCGAGCGGCATTATTGTGTACACGTTGCAGACGAGAAGTAGATGCAGCTGGAAGCCCAACCAAGAGCGAGTTGCAACAATCCAAGCTGGAGGAGACCAGAGGCTGGATGACTTTCTCAGCTGTATCCAGAGACAAGTATTTGCGAATTTTGGCTATGTTACGAAGATGGAAGTGAGCACTTTTGCACATGCTTGAGATGTGTGCTTCCATGTTAAACAGCTTATCGAACACAACTCCAAGATTGCGTGCACTATTGGAGGCGGACAGATCGTGGTTGTTGATTGAGAACTGTTGTGAAGTAAACTTTGTATGGTCGTGTCGCGATCCCACAACAAGAACCTGTGTCCTTTCCGCATTCAGTCGCATGAAATTACGACTCATCCACGTTTGAATATGGCTGACACAGTCGTGCATCTGCTTGAATTAAGGACTCATCTGCAGTTACACCAGGAATGAAGAATATGTAGAGCTTGGTATCGTCGGCATAGATGAAACTTGATGAATATTGAGATGTCAGTGGGAGGATCATGGCCAGGTATAGCAAAAGCATGTGTTTCCGTGTTTAGATCACTGAACTAAGGATGATTTTTGAAGAACAAAAACCTGAGAGCAGAGTAGAGTCTTACCAATACTGGACGAGGGCGTGTCAAAAGAAAGGGTTTAAACTGACGACCAAATGTGCCCTGGACATCCTCAGAAGGTAGAAACATTTTGGAATTCGACCAGCTTAAATGCGTGGCCCGCACTCACTTGACATTACCAGTCTAGTGTTTCAACCTTTCTTAAGGGTCCACTCACAGGCCTGTGAACTCTTGTAGTGATCCCATATTAATAATTTGTATTTAGTACTGACCTTGACCTTGGGCTCTGTTTGCAAAATTGTTTTTTTTTTCACAATAGTTTGCAGCCCTTGAGGGTCAGTGTTTTTTTTTGCATAATTGGTACTTCAAATTGTGTCTTTATATCATGCAGAAGTTGTTATGAACAATAGTGGCTTAAATACATTGCCAAACCATGGACAGGGTAATATTAAAATTAGTGTTTTTAAATGTTTTTCATAAATACCCCAGACAGTTTCTCTTCTCCTATTGGTGGAGAGCGCGTCACGTGGGTGTGCATAAACCTTTTGTTAATGACCGGTAAAGAGTGTTAATTCATAAGCGTGACACGCGACCTTGCACCTGTTCTTATAAGACAGTTTCTTTATCCCACAGCATTCCCTTATAAGAAGTTGTTTACGCGAGGGCAGCAGAGGGCTCTACCATTTCATAGCTGGAGGGGTGTTGTGTTTAAAGAAATCATTGAACAATTATAATTTTTGCATTTATTTTACTTTTTGACCAAAAAGTGATGATGGTTTTGACCGAAAAGGTATTTATGAATGGGAATCAAAGTGTGTTGAATCGGTTTTCAACTAGACTAGTGGTTTAAACCTGCCAAGGCCTGATTCTTTATAATTTACCTCGGCTTCGTCTCGGTAAATTATCAAGAACCAGGCCTCGTTGGGATTAAACCACTAGTTGAAAACCTCTTCACCACACATTGATTCCCTTATTATTTTGTTTTATTACCACACAGAATGTCAAAAGCCACATTTATGTTCATCTGTGAGAAGATGCGAGATAAAATAACATACCATAACACCAACATGCGGAGAGCACTACCAGTAGAGCAAAGGATGGCTATAACGATATGGAGGCTTGCCACAAACTGTGGTTACCGTATCATAAGTGACCTTTTTGGTGTTGGACGTTCCACTGTGTGTATGATCATTCAGCAGACATGCAAGGCTTTTGCCTCGTCCATGCAGAAGGAGTTTATGGAAGTCTTTACGCCAGGAAAAGTTCAGGTACAATAAATATCGATAATATTATAAAGCACTGTATACTCGGTCCTTTCCTGAGCACTCGCATAGGATTCAAACCCATGACCTTTGCATTGCTAGAGCTGATGCGAGCTATCTTTCGGCAACACTCGACCCTCGTCGCTGCCCAAGGACAGAAGGATAGTTTCAGGCTAACCTTGGCAAAACTTGTTGCGCCAAGGGCAGTTAATTAATTTTGGCAATGCGCAATTTTCAGACTCTCAGATTTGGTGTGGCTTTTCTGAAATCAATGGAAATCTACCATAAATTAGAGGTGCAAATACGCCATAATTGTTGCACAAGTGAACTTACGCTATGGTGTCGCGAAATCTGCTGCAGCAGTACCTTTCATTACTTTTATTCACCCACTTACCTTGTGAATAAACTTTCAACATTATTTCCTTGTGAATGCAGGTGACCATTGACAGTTTTATGAACACATTTGGATTCCCACAAATAGGTGGTTGCATTGGTACTTGTCAAATCCCAATCAAGCTCCCAGAATCAAATTATCCCCTGGAGTGCATCAGTGCCAAAGGAAACCCATCAATATTTCTTCAGGTAAACCACAGTTGATTGATTTTTTTATTTCCCTGTATTATTTTAAAACCAATTGATGTCAACTGAAACCTTTTTTTCAGCGAAACATTCCAAAAGGAATTAATAGTATTCTCACAGTAAGTTGACTGCTTTGCAGACAGTGTCTGAGGTTTTGTGGACCCGTGAAAAGGCACTGCAAACAATGAATGGTTTGATTTATGTCCTAATGCCTTTGTCAAAGACCTGTTTGTTACACATTACCAGCCTAGATTTTTGTCTATTATTCGGCTGTTAACATTTATTTATAACAGCTTTCCAACAGTCTTATGATTTTGCAGAAACACGACCATAAACAAAATACGAGCCATTCAGCTCTGTAAATATATCAATAACAAATTGTCCACGTAAATGCCTGGGTGTTCAAACAGAATGCCATTGTCAAAACGACCTAGGCTAGAAAAAAATTGTGACTGAAAACAATTGTGCTTGGAAAAAGAAACAAACTGGTTTAGACGGCATAAAACTTAATCAGATTTCAGAGAAAAGGCGTAGTGCAACATCACAACAGGACATTTACATATAAATAATAGTTCACAAATTGTTCAAATTGTCATGATTTTTAGATTGTCAGTATCCATTGTGTGGTTCAGGAGTTCAATTAGTCAATGTTGAATGTGTTTGTTAATTGACACTTGATGATGTTATTGCTCATGTAGTTTTGTCCGTTCAATTTAGTTTAAATTCAAGTCAAGTGTACAGAGTTAGATCAAAAGCAAGGAAAGAGAGAGATCAAACCAAAATGAACAAAAACCAAGGCTTATTGAAAACGTTTTAATTGACAATGGTTCCATCAAGAATGCTGTATTTATTTGAATTGTAGGTCTACAGTTTGGAATGAGTTTTGAATGGGTTGATTATTTTCACAAATACAGGGAATAGTTGATGAAAAGGGGCAGTTCCTGGACATGACTGCTGGGCAGTATGGGTCAACCTCAGATGTACAAGTATTCTCCCAATCTCACTTGTATGAAGCTGCAATCAAAGGAACCTTGTTCCCAAATTCTGCTATAGACATTGAAGGTGTGAGTGTGCCTGCACAACTTCTAGCCGGTCCAGGCTACCCGTTATTGCCGAATGTCACAAAAGCTTATGACACATCAGAGGGTGAACTTACCAACCAACAACATCTTTTTAATCAACAGGTAAATATAAGAAGCCTTATGAATCAGGGAAAGTAGGGTGGGAGAGAAGGTCACTTATACGTGTACGCAGTATGTTGTATACCATTATATGATCGAGGCCTCTCAACAAAAACATTAACAGCCTTAAAATATCTAACGTGGAGCTTTCCCTTTAAAAACCTATACTTTCAGATACTTGTCTATTTGTTTCTATAGTAGAGCTACATATACATGATATAGCGAACAACAGTGGATCTGGGACATAAGCCAAAGGGAAGGAATTATGGTCTCAAAGCCTAAATAGGAGGTGTTGCATTTGTGGAATGCCTAGGGCATGCTTTAGTGTCCAGTATTGGATCTTAAAAATGTGAGACATTATCTTTAAGAACAACCTTGTTTTTTTGTAAAGGTACATAACATAAATGTAAGCAAGTATTATTGTTCTAATAAATAGGTTGATCATTTGTTAATCTTTGAAGGTGGCTGACGTTAGGAGAGTAATGGACAAGGCATTTTCACGTCTAAAAGGTCGATGGCAAATCCTGACGAAAAGAAATGAACACAAAATAGCACTGATACCTTCCATAGCTACTGCATGCAGCATTTTGCACAACATTTGTGAACAACGTAATGAGGTATTCAATATAGATCTTCTGGACGGACAAGAGGGCATTGAAATTCCAGCTGTACCAACAATCAAACAAGAAGATTTTGTTGCTCAAAACATTCGGCAAGCTCTTACCTTGAACATTTACAAAAAACTTGGTCCTTTCTAATGGTAAGTCCTCTTACTCCTACGTAAAGTACTGTATTTTTTAAACTGTTTGCAAAGAGAATTTATACTGACTTTATGTTCCGTGTAATTTTTCTGCCACGGAAGATATTTTTTTAGCCCAAGCATAATTTTGTGTTTTTTTTCTCTGGAAGTATGTTCTTTGTGGAAAAAATTGTGCGTCAGGAATATATCAAATAGGTTAAAGTAACTATCCAGATCTTTTTGTGGCTCAAAAAAGTGTTAAAATTACATTACTTTGAGAACTGACACACCAACAGTTGGGGTGCTTAACTGAATTACAGACTGTTTTATCCATTTACAGACTGTTTTATCCATCCATAGCTACATTAATGTGTACTAATAACTTTCAAAACCAGTCTCAGATCGTAATCCCCTTTGAATAAAAAAGAGAAAATTAGCTGCTTCCAGAAAGTATCTTGCTTTATTTGTGTTGTACACCAGGTTTGATTCCACTTCAATCCAAAGAGACAGATAGACAGACAAACTGGTAACCTTTGTGCCAGCCAGAGATAATAATGTATGGTCATTGGGCTAATTACATATATAGCTTTCCTTGATGTTACATTTACCATGAGGTGAAGAGAATCGTTGTTTTAACAACACATACATTGTAAAAGTGGTTTGCTAAAACAGAACCCATTCATACTGTACAATGTACCTCTGGTAACTGTGTGGAATTGTAGACTCGCCAGACACACAAAGATTTGTAAACTGGCTAAATTAAGAATTTTCAATTGTTGTTCTCATTGTTTGGACTTCAATGGAAAAGTAAACAACTGAAACATTTGATTTATTGAATCCTTTGATCCTTTTCTAACCCCATATGTCCTCTGCGGCCACTTCAGTTTTATTAGGTACTTATGAAAAATATTTTCTTAAAAGCAACCCCATTTTCATTATAAATTGTTTTGCTGGCTTTTCTGCCCGGCAATGGACCCTTTTCATGAAAAATGCTAATTACATTTACGCACGCGTACAGAACCTACATGTATTGGTTGGCAAACACCATAGAGTTGTGCACTAAGCAGACGCGCAATCACATCTGGGTCACACACCCATTAGCCGTGTACAAAACAGCGCGATGTTTCCTCATTTTGCCAACTAAATTGTAAGTGCGCACGCTACATGTGCAAATTACATATTTCATGGGAGGGGTCCATTTTCCAAGTGTGCATTTAGAAAATGACTAAGTGTTCATAGTGTCTGAGACTCTACATTATTTAAACTTGATAAATACCTTGTTATTCCCTAATCAAGATGTAATGCTTCATCACAAACACGGCCAATCTAGTTTTAAAGACTTCCTCAACACACAAAAATTTCAATGCTAACTCGATTATACCCTAAACACAAAAACATGTATTCAATTAGTTAAGAAACAAAACAATGCTTAATTTTCTGAATGTTACTGTTAGGAGTGTATGCACACACCTCAATACCAAAGCAAAAATCTGATGACAAATGTTTTCTAAGCTATTTTCACCATTAAACTTTTATCAGAGAGCAAAATGTAGTCATATTGCTTTACATAAATTCAACTTGTAACATCAGTTTGAGGAACCATGGGCTGACCTTATTTTGAAAACATCTTTTGGGCACCAACGATTCATCATTTGTTATTAAACTTACCATTTGAAGGAGCAGCTGCCTCTGCTTCTAGTTGCCTAAAAGCAGCATCATCACTTAAGCTGTCAGCTGATGCAATCTTATCTGCTATCAATGACTCCATCAATGGTGTATGCTTGACCTCCTGCTTCTCCTGTGCAGCAAATATTTAAAGTTTTGAACAAAAACTATTATTTAAAACAAGGAGTAATATTTTCAGTACAAAAAGGTCAGGTTTTCAAGTTCCCTTAAAGGCAGTGGACACTATTGGTAATTACTCAAAATAATTATTAGCATAAAACTTTTCTTGGTGATGAAAAATACATGTAGGGAGAGGTTGATGATATAAAACATTGTGAGAAACGGCTCCCTCTGAAGTGCCATAGTTTTCGAGAAAGAAGTAATTTTCCATGAATTTGATTTTGAGACCTCAGATTTAGAACTTGCTATCTCGAAATCAACCATCTAAACGCACACATTTTCGTGTGATGAGGGTGTTTTTTCTTTCATTATTATCTTGCAAATTCGATTACGGCTTGAGCTCAAATTTTCAAAGGTTTGTTATTTTATGCATGTTGAGCTATACAAACTGTGAAGGCTAGTCTTTGACAATTACCAATTGTGTTCACTGCCTTTAATATTCTTTTTACTAAACAGAGAGCTATTTGAAGATAAACGCATCCCCAAGCTAAAGGTTTTGGGATCACTTTTTTATAAGTCTTGGTCTTAGAGTTTTTAGAAACAGGTATTCCTTAAAGTTTCTATCTTTTTATGAATAAGTACACGAACAGTCCTACCATTAATGTTGTTGTTTCTTAACAAACAATAAAACAGTCAAGCGGGACATTTTTTGTTTTCTCTCATGACAAAATATTTATGAGGAAATCTGTAAATTTGTTTTTCAATGGTGTGGTATTATGACTGGTGTTAGAAAGAATTCATTTAGTCCTCTAAATATTGTTACATATCATACACGTCTGGCATTGAGGTCAAAGTGCACGTTATGCACCTCGTGGGACTGTGAGTGATAATAAAAACTATTTTACTTCAACATGCTAATAACCAATAGCAATGCAATATTTAAAGACCTGCTTGAACGAAAATGTCAAGTCGTGAACTTTGCTGAATTCCACTTAAAATGTTTTCAATGAATAAGGAAATCGAGTCATATCATTATAAATAGGTTTCAATTGTGTAAAAAAAACAATCATTTTGTATGCCCTTGCTTTTCTGAGAGATTTGCGAAAAGCCCTGTTACGTAATCACTCTCAAAACGTCGTAAGTAGATAAAGCCGCTTTGTTGCAGCGTGGATGTATAACAAAGCAAACTCCCACAAATGACGTCAGCGGCATTGTCCTTTGACGCCCGCTCTCAACGGCAGAAGTGTTTTTAGTTTTTCAAAAAACCTTTAGGTAGGGGCCTGACTTTTTAATCGATAATTACGAAAAATTCAGAAGTGTACACATATCAAAATTACATTAAAATGGTGAACAAGTTCATTATAAACAAGTAAAAATACTGTTGAAAAATTTCTGTTGAAAACATTCCGCTCAGGTAGCTGTTTAAAGGATTCCCCTCTTGGTCTTAGTATAATTATTCTTTTTATAATTTTCACTGTTCACACCACCATGTGAACTGTTGGCATCAAACATCTAGTTCTTGATGGCAGAAATCTCATGTACGCACTAGACTTGATTCAGCCAACTAGAATACAGAACCAGTCAAGTAATGGTCTTTTTTTTCAAGGTAGCCCCAGAGCTACATTGGACACAGAAGTAAAGATAAATTGTAGAAATGACAGCAATTATGAAAGTTCCTCACAGGATAAATGTTTATGAACCAATGAGAGACATAACTGAAATACCTTAATAGACTCATGCACAATGTTTCACAACAGAAACATTACAAACAAACCATACAGCTTCTACACATGTGTTTATATTTATGCCAATGATAAAATAAAACCGTTTTGGGTTTTGTTTCAATTAAGAAAACCTTTTTTTATAGATAAAAAAAAAGCATTTTTTTTTTGTCAGAAATGTATGCCTCGATCATTAAGGCTTATTGTTTATAAAATCAGAGGAAGTAATTTTTGAAAGAAGTAAATGCATGTCAATAGAATGTTGTGCATTGTATTATTTGAACTTTTCAGAGTAAATCATGTTTCAGCAGCTTACAGAAAAACGTATTGTATCTGGTGATCCAGATAAACCGTAAGTCACCTTCATCAAGCTAATGTCAGAATAAAAATCTTGTAGACTTGTAGATTTCTATGTTTCTAATTACATGTAAATTATAGAGAAAAGACCACGGAAGGAGTTTGAATAATCCTTACTGCAGAGGAAACACGTTCGCTAATCTTACTGTGACCGCTGGCACAAACCTCCACTTTAATACGGTCAGCCAAGTCCAGAGTTGAGCAGCACAAGATCATTGTCTTCTGGGTAACCGGCGTGCGCAGAACCCCAATGCTGAATGAAAAAGTGGCAGGAAAAGAATATTTCTCTATGCTTACATGTACCATAGAGAATTTAGGACCAAAGTCTTTGTTTGTAGTTGGGTAATGTTGGGGAACGTCATGGCATACATCACGGATGAGCTGAATCATGAAAAAGAAAATGCACTATTTCTTAAGCATGTGATGAGGTCCTGCAATGCCCTCAAATATCATATTTTAATCATTGATAATTTTTTTACGTTTTTGGTGTAAATTTCATGAACTTTGGTTGTTTTTCAAAAACAACACATTGACATATAGTTGTTATTAAAATCTTTGCAATTGCATGCGCCTTTATGAGTTTGGGTGAACTGTACTCAACTACCCATGCGATGAAGTCTTATTTGACGCAAAATATCTACTCCATTATTGTGGAATACATGTATCTTGCAGCGAAATGACGTCAAGAAATAGACATGGCATTCTTCAACGCATGCCCCAAATGAGCTGTAGTTTACTAGAGTAAAATGCGGTGACGTACCTCGCGCACAAAGGCCCATTGATCTCTATTGTTACTGCCCGGGAAGTTCGAACTCCTTCCGTGGTCCTTTCTCTATGATTAAATCAATGGCTGCTTGGACTGTGTGTGTGTGTGTGTGGGTTTGTATCCACATTCAAACCAGGGACCTAAATGTATAACAAAAGGGACAATGGGTCCATGGTTGCTATCACAAAGGAAATCATTGTGGTCCCGGGTTGCTATCACAAAGAGTTGAACAACACACTGTATTGTGTGTGTGTTATTTTATGAGAGGACTGGTCTTTAACAATTACCAATAATGTCCAGTGTCTTTAATTGAATACCTGTTGTGAAAGAATAAGTTGGTTCATACGGAATTTATAAGATGCTTTTACTGAATGCTTCTACTTGGAAGTTGATGCTGTTACTTTTTGCCAATTTCTGTCGGTAATTACTACTTTTTATTAATACGACCCAGTATTTTCACTTGGTGTATCCCAACATACAAAAATAACAAACCTGTGAAAACTTGGGATCAATTGGTCATCGAATTTGTAAGAGAATAATGAAAGAAAAAAAACAACCTTGTGTGCTTTCAGATGCATTATAATAAAAGGCTTCAGCTGAAGTCTGAATTATTTGAGCGAGAAATGACCTCTTTCTCAAAAACAATGTTAATTCAGAGGGAGCCATTTATCACAATGTTTGATACTATACTTTATTTGTTAAAAAGTAAGTTTTTCTGCTAACAATTTTTATTATTGAGTAATTACCAATACAGTCCAGTGCCTTGAACATTGGTCTGGGTTTTGTCAAGGAATTCATGCACATTCATATTATTATTTTATTGGGTTTACTTTATTGGAATACTAGTGTTGGGGATATTTTTTCTGACAGAATGATTTCTCAGATCATTTGTGTTGACAAAAAGATTATTAAACACACTTTTTGAAATTTGAAATTGCTTTGGAGTTTGTTTGCGTTTACAAATTTGGGGGCATTTCAGGGCAAATCATTAATAACAAACTGGTGTGCCGGTGGGAATGTGGAGTTGGCATATAAAAGCTTATTTGCTGATGTTTCCTTGGATCGGTCCAGTTGGTCTTTGAAAAGCGTTTGTAACCGTTTGTTATAAAATGCATGGGTAAAAAGATGTTTTAAAAGTAGAATACAATGATCCACACAAACATGCCTCGAAATTGCACGGTTTTCCTTTTACCTTGTGGACTAACATGGTCGGCCATTTATGGGAGTTAAATTTTTTACCCCCATAAATGGCCGACCGTGTTAGTTAGCAAAGTAAAAGGAAAACCGGCAATTTCGAGGCATGTTTGTGTGGATCATTGTATTCTACTTCTAAAACATCTTTCCAACCATGCATTTTATAACAAACGGTTACAAAGGATTTTTATAGACCAACATGACCGATGCAAGGCAATGTGTTCCTTTAAGCTCATGCTACATGTACATGATATGCATTGTTCAGTGTAAAAACAACCCTCATTCTGCTTGGTAGCCTTGTCTGTTGACCAAACAAAGGAACATTTGAAGGAATCTGTTGATTCAAATAACTGTTAAAACATTTTCACTGGTGCAAGCTGATATTAAATAAACTCGTACACAATTTAGAAACTTCTGTGATGACTGTATTTTATCAAGTTATTATAAATGTAGTTTTTTCTCAACTGAGGCTTAGTAAAGAGAAACAAAAACAGGTGAAGAAGAATAAAACAGAGAACATGTCTTTATACACATAGAACTACAAGTACATGTACATGTGTAGCCCCCATAGAACTACAGGTACATGTACATGTGTAGCCCCCATAGAACTTCAGGTACATGTACATGTGTAGCCCCCATAGAACTACAAGTACATGTACATGTGTAGCCCCCATAGAACTACAGGTACATGTACATGTGTAGCCCCCATAGAACTACAGGTACATGTACATGTGTAGCCCCCATAGAACTACAAGTACATGTACATGTGTAGCCCCCATAGAACTACAGGTACATGTACATGTGTAGCCCCCATAGAACTACAGGTACATGTACATGTGTAGCCCCCATAGAACTACAGGTACATGTACATGTGTAGCCCCCATAGAACTACAGGTACATGTACATGTGTAGCCCCCATAGAACTACAAGTACATGTACATGTGTAGCCCCCATAGAACTACAGGTACATGTACATGTGTAGCCCCCATAGAACTACAGGTACATGTACATGTGTAGCCCCCATAGAACTACAGGTACATGTACATGTGTAGCCCCCATAGAACTACAAGTACATGTACATGTGTAGCCCCCATAGAACTACAGGTACATGGACATGTGTAGCCCCCATAGAACTACAAGTACATGTACATGTGTAGCCCCCATAGAACTACAGGTACATGTACATGTGTAGCCCCCCATAGAACTACAGGTACATGTACATGTGTAGCCCCCATAGAACTACAAGTACATGTACATGTGTAGCCCCCATAGAACTACAGGTACATGTACATGTGTAGCCCCCATAGAACTACAGGTACATGTACATGTGTAGCCCCCATAGAACTACAAGTACATGTACATGTGTAGCCCCCATAGAACTACAGGTACATGTACATGTGTAGCCCCCATAGAACTACAGGTACATGTACATGTGTAGCCCCCATAGAACTACAAGTACATGTACATGTGTAGCCCCCATAGAACTACAGGTACATGTACATGTGTAGCCCCCATAGAACTACAAGTACATGTACATGTGTAGCCCCCATAGAACTACAGGTACATGGACATGTGTAGCCCCCATAGAACTACAAGTACATGTACATGTGTAGCCCCCATAGAACTACAGGTACATGTACATGTGTAGCCCCCATAGAACTACAGGTACATGTACATGTGTAGCCCCCATAGAACTACATGTACATGTACATGTGTAGCCCCCACTTTGGATAAATTATTTTGTAGAAGAGATGCAGGATTCTATTTGGTTTTCTGGAAGAGGGAGCCTTGGGTGGTTTTGTAAATGTAATAAATGACACACATTTTAAGGCAGGATTTGAAGCTTACACCATGTATAAAATGTAACTGGTTTACACGATCACATTATGGGTGTTGGTGTCATTCTCTTAGTTGTGTTATATACCTTGCTGCACAACATTTGGTTGTTTGCTTTGTTACATTGTATATGCAAGGTTGTTCCCAATAAGACTAAAAAGCCGCTCTCGGTAACGGGCTACAAGAAGATGACATTTTAGATGAAATCAAGAGATGTCGAGGGAAGGAATCCATGCCCCTGCTAAACCCAGTAGCAGTGCATTTTTGTTATTTCCTATCATACATGTACCTGTTGAGGCCATGACACCCAATGAGTTTGACTGTTGTGCCACTTTCACATGAATGAATGATCTGGGCACCTGGACTATAGCACAATTGTTCTTAAACAATCTAGATTGTAGAATCTTTGTACTACATCTCAGCATTGCAAGAGTGAATGTGTAAGAAGAAGCAGAAAGCCTGGTTTTATGCTCAAACATCCCGATATAATAGGAGGAACCAGGTCAGACACACTCTGGTGCCACATTCCCATCAAAATATCTGTCTGAAATAAAGAGGCTGGAGGGCTAGAGACCTACTGTGGGAAAGGGGCTATAACGTTGATTACAACTGTTCACCAACTGATACCTCGGGATAAGTTGATGGATAGAAATGTGTCATCGGTAAAACGAGAAAGCGACAGTCCCTCTACCGTGTTTTAAGTGTCAAGGCTCTGTTGTTTCCTAGCCGCACCATGAGTACTCAAAGCAACTTTTTGTCCAAACAGTTTCAGTGATGTAGTTGTTGAGACCAAGACCCATTTTTGTGGTCCCCCCCCCCTTGGACTGTGGGTCAAGTCTTGGTGTTGGTCTCTGACTGCCTGGTCTTTACTAACGCTCCTTGCACAAATCGTTCACCAATGTCAAACATTGTTGAATGTTAGTAAAGCAGAAGTTCTACCGGATTAAATATGGCAACCAGCATTATAGACCTCAAATCTGCAGGCATGGCAGGTAAAAATGGAGCCAAGCCAAGATACCATACTGTTGCCAGGTATTGAGCTCTACACAAGCCAAAACAAGTCAGCAGGTTTTTCAACCACCCTTTTACATGTTGGCCCCAGGATGAACTTTTATATCTGTACCTGACTGGGCAGCGATCACCAAACACACACTGCATTTTTTGCAGGCGGAGGGGACTGCCTAAGCAGATCCACTGGCTGTTTGGTTCATTCTGAGGGACTGGGTCCTGTTGCCCCAGGGTTCTTCTGAACTAACAACATATCTACCCTGGGGAAACTCTTCAATAAAGGAGAGGAAAACAACTTTAAATGGGTGGACGATTGCACCTTTCTTTTTGTTCAACGTCGGACAACTTGGCAGACCGATCCTATCTTGACAACCGCCACAGGGACGAGGGATGACTTTTACGGAAACCTTTTAAATGATTTCAGCCTTGTTGTCGGACCTATTTGCCACCAGCATCATCGATGTAGTTCTCAAGAAGGGGGGGGGGGGGAGAGGCGAAACGTTATCAGTGAATTGGTAAAACCAATTAATATTCTTTATCTCCAATGCAAATATAACATCCATTATACCTTGTAGTTCTTGATATTAAATAATTGGTTGCAATGTTACAGGGTGACCTGGACCTTACAGGATCCTGTAATGTGTTTGACGGGTTTAAGGTGCCTTGAGGGCGCTGCAAAGTAGCTACCACTCTGTAAGACGGGAAAGGACTCTAAATAATTGGTTTTTTTTATTGGTTTCCCGGCCAATTTCATCAAAAATCTATTCATTTTAACTCCTGGCTAATTCAATTTAGTTTGAAAATGAATGTTCGTTGAATCAGCATTTAACAGTCAAAGAGAGTTATTCAATTTCACTAGGCCACAAGAATCATTAAATTTTGTAAAAGCCAGTAGCAAGACCTAGTCAACCATTTATGAGCAAACATTTTCCAAATGTTTGCATTTAAACTCAAATTCTATGTTATGTGCTTTCTGATTCGTATAGCTGCCTATTTAAAGGCAGATCAGGGAAAGTTATTTGGCATTGTCTCCAAGTGAAGGCCAAAGCAATTTTGGCTAAAAAGATGGCTGCCTGAGGTCGGTACAGAGCAGTGATTAATGTAGGGCAAGACTGGTTGAAACATTCAAGAATAACAATAGTTTCTGTTTAAATTGTATAAAGACCCTTTATGGTTGTAAGATTTTATTTCATTTGAATTGTTTTTAAATTCTAATTTGAAATGGTTTGACATTAAAAGAAAAACGAAATTGAATGCATTAAAGACACTGGAAACTATTGGTAATTGTTAAAAACCAGTCTTTGCACTGGATGCATCTCAACATATGCACAATATAAGAAACCTGTGAAAATTTGAACTCAATTGGTGGTTGAAGTTGCAAGATAATAATGGAAGAAAAAACACCCTTGTCACACGAAGTTGTCACGGACCTCACAATCTAATTCTGAGGTCTCAAAATCAAATTTGTGGAAAATTCCGCTTTCTCGAAAACTACGTTACTTCAGAGAGAGCCGCTTCAGAGGGAGCCATTTCTCACAATGTTGTATACTATCAACAGCTCTCCTCTGCTTGTTACCAAGTAAGTTTTTATGCTAACAATTATTTTGAGTCATTACCAATAGTGTCCACTGCCTTTCAGAGCTAAAAAGAAACACTAGTTTGAGCAGGATTAGAGGAAAATGCATGACTTTGAATGCATGTTCATGAAATTGCTGTATTTTCTATTGTACACCGAGTGGTACACACACAAATTTGTTGGCAGGAACAAATATCGATCATCTCTTTTTTAGTTGCTTCGGCAAAGTATAGTCTATGGGGCAAAAAGACAGGCAAGTGTACGATTTCACAAAGCACTCACGGATTCGTCTTAACTTAAGATGGACTGCTTGCCACAGTGATTTATATTGTGACTCTAATTGCACCCCTCCACTTACGCCCCCCCCCCTGTCACTACCTTGCACCACGCTACATTTGCAGAATTAGCGGGTGCCGCGCGAAGCGCAGCATCTGGCTTGTGTTTGATGAGCGCGAATTTGAGCTCGATCTATACAGGCACCTGGGAGTTTTTCTTACACAAACAAGTTACTTGCATACATGTATGGGGTGTCGTGGCCGAGCGGTTAAGAGCACCAAATTCAAGCTCTGCTGATTCTGTTCAGCAGAGTGTGGGTTCGAATCCCGGTCATGACACTTGTGTCCCTGAGCAAGACACTTAACTATAATTGCTTCTCTCCACCCAGGGGTAAATGGGGACCTGTGAGGGCAGAGATGGTTCTTGTGATTGATTTAGCCGAGTAGCGCATTTGTTGCACGAGGCTGTATACTCCCAAGGGAGCTGGGGTTTAAGGAGTGAATTAAGGCCCAGTGACCAAGGGTAATAATTTGAAGCGCTTTGAGACACCCGTTCGAGAGTGAAAAAGCGCTACATAAAGTCAAATATTATTATTATATAGCGCAGTGCAGTAAAACAGCTCTTCGTTAATTTTCAAATATTTGTTGAAATATTTTGGTTTGTTTGTTTGTTTGTTTGTATGTTTTTTGTGCATAGTTCCCAAAGAGCAATTGCAATGAAACTTGAAAGGTAATAGTCAGTGATGAAATGTGATACCTACATGTATAGTGATACCTATCTACCCTTATTTTAGCTTAGTGATAACTATGTAGGCCCTACCCTTCTTTCAGGGTAGAGGTTGATGATATGAATGAAAAAGCCTTTGGAGTGCTACAGTTGCCCACAATAGGTTGTATACTACCCAGGGAGCTGAGAAAGATTAAAGGGATGTTATTGGCCCATTGACCAGGGCACTAATGTAAAGCGCATTGATACGGTTATTGTGAAATGCGCTACAGTGCATATAAGAAAATAATATTATTGCAGCTTTGTGATACCTCTAGCTGTTCCCCTCTTTTAGCTAAGTGATAACTATATAAAAATAATAATAGTAACAAGTTTTGATATATACATTGTAGCGTATTTCACATAAAACGTCTCAATGCGCTTTACATTAGTGCCCTGCAGCCAATTTTCATGAAACGCTTGGATTAATCCTACTTCAAATTAGGAAAAGTAACCTGTCCTAACTTAGAATGGATTCTATGCGTCTTACACCTTTTGATGCGGAACTTAACTCGTCCCAAGTCCGAAGGTTATTCCTAAGTTAGGAACAGTTTGGCGAAATCGACGGTTAGTGCTCCAAAGAATGTTTTCATACACAATATCAACCTCTACCCTTGCTTATCCCCCTGGGTGAATAGAAGCAATTATAGTAGCGCATCTTGCTCAAGGACACAACCGGAACCGGAACCCAAACCCACACTTCTGTCAGCCGAGTGATACCGTCATGTATGTACATGTACTCTTCTTTCAGCTTAGTGATAATGTTTTGCTTTACTCCGTAATACATGTATAACTGTTGTTATTCTTTTATGAGAGTATGGAAATAAATGTATTCTTGAATACCTATCTACCCTTCTTTTAGCTTAGTGATATCTATGTACGTACCCTCCCTTTAGCTTAGTGATACACATGTACCTTGGACCCTTCTTTTAACTTAGTCATATCTACATGTCATGTATGTTCCCTTCTTTCAGCTAAGTGGTACTAGCTATGTAGCCTCCTTTATGCTAAGTGATTCCTGTGTACCATTCTTTTAGCTTAGTGATACCTATGTGTCATGTATGTATGTACCCAGGCTTCTTTCAGCTTAGTGGTACCCATGTTCCCTTCTTTCAGCTTAGTGATACTAGCTACAATGTATGCACCCTCCTTTCAGCTTAGCGATACTAGCTATGTAGCCTTTTTTCAGCTTAGCGATACCTTTGTACATGCCGCATGTACCCTTCTTTCAGCTTAGTGGTACCCATGTTCCCTTCTTTCAGCTTAGTGATACTAGCTACAATGTATGTAACCTCCTTTCAGCTTAGCGATACTAGCTATGTATCCTTCTTTCAGCTTAGCGATACCTATGTACATGCCGCATGTACCCTTCTTTCAGCATAGTGGTACCCATGTTCCCTTCTTTCAGCTTAGTGATACTAGCTACAATGTATGTACCCTCCTTTCAGCTTAGCGATACTAGCTATGTATCCTTCTTTAAGCTAAGCGATACCTACATGTAAAATGTATGTACAGTGTACATGTACATGTACCCTTCTTTCAGCCTTCCCTATGTACCCTGCTTCGAGAGTTATATCAAATACAAGTGGGTTTTATAGGAGGAGCATTTTCGATGCCAGTTCTAGGCAGTTTCTTTTGAAGCACTGTGATCCAAACGAGCCACCATTGCTACAATTAGAGACTTTGCAAGCCTAACATGCCTGTGGTTGTTTCTAAATGAAATGGATCCTAATGTCTATAGGAATAATTTGAATTCACATGGAGTACATGAGAGATACAAATCAGAGAAGCCTTAACAAACCAACATCAAGTCGTTATCTTTACCTACAAACAGGAAGAACAACTTACAAATGACCCAACTCAGAACCGGGTAAGAGTTTCCACTAAAACATCTTAAAAATGAAATACTGTATAAATAAAGCAGTCAGTTAATTCAACTTATTAGAGTAAAAGGTTGTGGAGTTTTATTTAACAATACACAGCTTATTGACAACAAATGTCTAGAACTTAAACTCAGAAAATCCTAAAAGATTTTGACAACTTTAATACCAAAGTTCCAAATTAAGCTTCACTCTAAATTAATTGTTGTATTTGGGGTTACTTAAAAAGCAACCCATTTATTTCATTAAAAATTAACATTGTTAAAAATGTGTTTGTATAATGATTTCATTTTCACTACTTTATGAGACCAAGGACAAAACAGAAAAAAAGGAAAATAAAAGGACTCCATAAGGAAATTCTAAAGACCTGGGTGCTCCACAAGAAATGTTGTGTACAAAGTGTACGGGAAGATCTTAACTACAGGGACATTGGAAAGAAAAAAGATGTCTCCACAGAGATGCAAAAAAGGGAATGGGTGTTACTGGATGTGGTAACTGGTGCATGTGACTAGTCTGGGGTTGTAAATATAACACATTTGTATTTTTATATATACATGTATCATCATGATAAATATGATTCATGGTCACATTGGATGTATCTGAACCGGGTGAAAATGAGATTTCTATGGATTGTATTTTGTACACATGAGTCAGATTTAGGGTCTCTCAAAGAGATAACACCATAGTGTAAGTAAGGTAAATCAACTAAAGTGGCTGGGAATCGCTTTTTTGCGGTTGCCAAAAAATGTTCTCGCCCCCAAATATTACAAGGTTGGCAGTATCCACTACCAATGCAAAAGGTGCATGAATGCATGAATGTAGATAATGAGGGCATTGAGTATAGATTTTACCTTGTGTTGAAACAGTTTAGATTTTGACTTTTTGCAATCTTTGCCTTTGGCAATTGACTTTTGAATTTGCGACCTTTCACTTTATTACATTTAAAATGAGAATAAATAATAAAAGTTTGCAGATTTTGAAAGAAATAAAACAAGTTTTTATTTGTAAATGGCCTGCCATCTCTCTGCATAAGGCCGGGGCCAGCCATAAGCAGACAGGCTGTCAAACCATGGACCCCCAGACCGTATTGCATCCACGCAAGAATGAGTTCACTGCTCAAATTCATCTTTTTACGACTCCTCTCTTTTTGTGTGTCTTAATATCAATTACTGTTGTGAGCAAAATCCCCACATTTGTATTTCTTCAGATAGCACTTTCTCCTGATTGCTCCAACTTAAAAGAATGTTTTTAATACCAGTATTAAAATCGTGTAAGTGTTTATACCAAAAAGACATGATGTTGAACAAAAGCTGGAAGTACCAAATGTTTAAGTGTGAAAGTGTAATGCACAAGTACGAATATGAGACAAGTGCCAAACAGACCCAAAACGAGTATACTAATTTTACTTCAGATATTTCCTCAGATGCACTTTCATTCCTAGGAAAAATTGAAACCCTTAAAGAATACGTCAGCTTTTTTTCTCAAAAGAACGAGTTAGCTCTGTGCATGCAAAACAGGTAATTAATGATAACCTAAATGAAGGAATGGCCCTATATCCCAAATTTAAGGAAGCGTTATTTTACCTGTTGCATTGATACCTGACTAGAAGTTTGGGTACCGTGTACTGGAGTAACATACTCTGGGATACCATGTGGTGGGGTTCTTTGTGTCTCTTCAGGAGGTGGAGCATCCATGCATTGTGCCTCTGCAGCTTCTTGACGTACTGCATGCACAACATGGATTTCTAGAGAAATAAACAAACAGATAAACAAACCAAGTTTACCATCTTACAGGCCAAAGCAAACTATGTGCACACAAATTAAAGTCGCTTGGAAGTGGTATTTTGTCAAAATAAAGCTTTTGTCACAAATATAATGTGTTTTGATGAGTGGAATGTGAACAAACAGTTAACTAAGGTTCTAACAAATTAGTTCTCATCTTATTTACAAATTTAGGAGAAGGCGCTGTTCGTGGCGTCAACCGAGGCGCGATATTTAAGAGAAAATGCTGCACAGTGCTAAAAAAGACGTCAGACCACTAGGCACTATTGCTCTTGTGAGTCTGACCAGCCATGCAGACTGACCCCATCTATAGTTGTTTTGCTGCATCCAGCAGCAATACACTTGGTCGGCATTGCCGGAAGAAATGCAAGAAACAACATTTTTTGAAACGTACAAACTCAATGACTTGGACAAGTTGCATGTACTTCGGACATGTGTTTACTCTACGCATCAAGGCAAAGTCTGCCTCGATTGACATCACAAAAGGGGTAGGCGGAGTCAACCCCCAAACAACTATAACTATTTTTTAAACATATAAATCTTGACAGTTACTAAAAAAAATGTTTTATTGTTACTAAACATATGTGACTCGCTCTGTGAAAATGAGTCAGATGTAGGCAGATTCAGGAATTGAGTTATATGCATGGCTGGAAAGAACACATCATCAGCAGTAATTTGGGATGTGTCTAGCTTTGAGGTGTATCGCTTTGCTGAGTTACTCCTGTTTGAAATTAGCCACTACACCAAGTTATTTTGAAAAACGAATTACAAGTAAAATTATATTTTAAACTACCATTGTGTGCAAAAGGACACAAATTATACATTTATAAATTATAAATTATACATTTTGTTATGATCACAAAACTGTTGTATTCATAGCTTTATTCATAGCTTTATTTTATATTTTATTTTTTTATATTTTCCACATTAAACTGTCCGTACATGTAACTTAATATTGCATTGGGCGACATGTGAGTGACTCATTTTCACAGAGTGGGTCACATATACTCTTATGTTTGAAAAAATAAAAGTTATATTTCCAGGTGACTTTAATTTAGATTCGTTACAGCCCAAAAATACTGTATGCAGCTGAGACTGAAACCACTGAAACTATTGGTTAGCTCTTGGTCCTTGTGTTTGCCACAGTCAATTAATAATAATTAAGGTTGAATTATATTTACCGTCTTGTGGTTTGACTAGATGCTGTTTCTCCTCCATTACTACATTCTCCTTTTTGCTATTTCTGAGGATACAACAGCAACATAACAAAAGGAGCAACACAGCAACGCCTCCACCAGCAACTGAAAATAAGACATTTTAATATGGTCAATTCATATTGCAGTTTTTTTTTAAAACACCACAATCATTCTTAAAATCAATGTGTGTGTGAATTAAAATCTATATTGCCGACTAATTTAGCCTACATGTATAAGGACCTACATGTATGTAAAAAATACCAAAACATTAAGTATTTTAAAATTTCTATTACCTAAATTCTTATAGGTGCTTGATATTACTAGGGGCATATATTGGAAGGTGAAATCATGTATCATGCCGTATGGGCCCCAACAACATAAACAAGCCACATACAAACTGATGAACTTTTAATAAACACAAAATGCGTACAAATAAATCAGAATACACCTAGTGATCCTTCACAATGTAATGTGTGGCCCTTCATTTAATGTCGTTTATTTTAATTTGTTTCCACTTCATAAGTGCCAGTACCAAATTCAGGATGAAGCAAAATGTTGGGTGAACCTATTACAATATTTCTGAACCCTTATCAACAGTTTAAAGGCAGTGGACACTATTGGTAATTACTCAAAACAATTATCAGCATAAAACCTTACTTGGTAACGAGTAATGGGGAGAGGTTGGTAGTATAAAACATTGTGAGAAACGGCTCCCTCTGAAGTGGCGTAGTTTTTAAGAAAGAAGGAATTTTCAACGAATTTGATTTCGAGACCTCAAGTTTAGAATTTGAGGTATCGAAATCAAGCATCTGTGTGGCGACCGAACCAGAAAAACCACATACAGTCCCTTGAAGCAGTGCAAAGAAGGTTCACTTGCTCCTGTTTCACATATAGAGTTGCCAGGTCCCTTACTTATGAACAACGTCTCACTCAACTTCACTTGCCCCCCTTGTATAACCGTTTTCTGTTTTTAAGTGTTTCTTTTATTGTCAAGTGTCTTTTCAGGTTGAACGACATACCTACTCATCTTTTACCGGAACCTAATTCACGTAAAATTGATAAACATGATAAACTGGTTTTTAAACACAGACTTGCTGGAACGAACTCTCTAAAGTACTCTTGTCTCTTTTTTCCCCAAAGATTTTGGGATACACTTCCTACTGATGTTCAGAATTTGTGCCTAGGAACTTCCCCATTGAGGTGTCTTAATACTATACGTGGTGTTCTTTACACAAAATCACCCATAACTCAATCTTTTTAGCCATTGTATATAATATTTAATCCATATTGTAATGGTTTCATTTTAATTGTAAGTTTTTTTGTTTTTTTTTCTTTTTTTCGTTCTTCATGTCTTTACCTTGCTTGTATGCCCTTGCTTGTCTATTTTTATGCGTCTTTGCTTTTTTTTGCTGCTATAAAGAATACTTATATATTTTTATAATTCTATTTTATTGTTGTTCTTTTTAGGATCAACTGGAGAGGAGAGCCTCTCGACAGGAACTGTGTTTCTTTTACATGTGTAGGCAATCCTTCGGGCTCCAGCTGTTTCTTTTTCTTTACTGTATTGAAATTGCTCTTAGCTGTATTTTTCAATGTTTTTATCATAGTGTATTTAAATTCCTCTCTGCTGTATTTTTCAATGTTTTTAACCTAATTAATGTGCATTATTGTACTTTTTATGCCGGAGAACAAAAGTAAATGAAAATATATAAATATAAATATCTGAAAGCACACAACTTCGTGTGAAAAGGGTGGGGTTTTTTCTTTCATAGTTATCTCGCAACTCCGACGACCAATCAAGATCAAATGTTTACAGGTTCGTTATTTTATGCAAATGTTGAGATACACCAAGTGAGAAGACTGGATTTTGACAATAACCAATAGTGTCCAGTGTCTTTAAATTTTAATGCAATAAATCAGACAGAAAAACCAACACAGGCAAACAGACTTTGAGGATGTGGGTTAATTTCAATCAAACAGGTTAACGCATTCTGTTAGAGGGCTCAGTGTTTGGTGATCTTTTCCGATAACCAAAACGAAATACCACACCTATGCTACTGATGATGCAATGAGAGATTATTGGAGCTTCTCCATCATGGTCATCATTGCAAATTAGCTGATGAAGACAATACTTCCTTGATGGCATTCTCTCAAACAGTAGAGCAAGTATAATCACAACTAACAGAGTAATCCAAAATAGGAAGTGAAGTATATGCGACCACGAGGGTGCTTGACTCTTGCTCAACTGCCTGTGTAAACTACACAGTGGAATATCCCAATGGATGATTCTCTCAGCCTTTCAACTGCCAGCAAAAACAAACGCTAGAGGATGATACGTAACATGGTCATGTTAGGAAACCTATTTTTAGAAAATCTCAGAGACCCCCTTCCACTCACTGACATGGGAAAACATACATGTAGCTGAAAATTACCAACAATTACTGGCAAGTATATAACTATCTCACTTGGGCTTGTACACCAAAAAACAACTCAAAACCAAAAACTTTAACATTTCCACTGAACGCGGACTGCCGGGCAGAAATTGGTATATAGGCTCGCACTGCTTCGCAGCTCGCCAAAAAGCAAATAAATTAACAAATGTAGCTTCTTAGTAAAATGATTGTCCTCGATTGTAAAAACTACCAGTAAAAATTAGCAGTACAGTATCGTGGATCAAGCATATTTATGTACAAAGAATTTCTGAAGAAATGTAGGGTCTTACCGGCACCAATAAGGATCCAGTTGATCTTAGATGATGATACTAACTCAGCTGGAAGAGAAATCTCAACACCCTGAACTGCTTGAGAATTCCAAGGTGGCATAGTACGCATCTGTGAACAACGCAACATCTTAATAAACAATTCATCTGTGATTTATCTTGAAGGGCAAATTGTCAAACTTGGTTGAAATAGAACATCAATACCCACTACATCTTTAGCATATATAGAAGGCTACATCTTAGCAACCTGTACATGTATCCGTGGATCCCAGGATAGTACATGTAGTACTATCCTGGGATCCACATGTAGTACAATTTGGAGAGTTACAAGGCAAAATCATGCATAGCTGCCAACATTTGAAAATTTCAATTAGTAATAAAACCTTGTGGAATTTCAAGGCATTTGACTTGCACACATTTTGTAATAATTTCAATGTTATTCTTATTCTCAGGGAGGAGATTCTTAAAAAAGCAAAAATACTGATTTTGTTCCCCTGAGCACATGTTAACTATTACCCTGACATATTTTTGGGGGTCAAAACAAATTTTTGTTTGCCTTTGATGATCCCCCCAAAAATAATGTTTTTTTCATTAACAAACATTGGATACTGGTTTGTGATTTGGCATCATACCGTGAGAGAGAGCAAGAGCGAGAGAGCATGGTTACTATCATATTGTGTCAAATCGCTGCACTAATCAAAATTTTTCACAGACGGTTCTTTTAAGGTCTGTGTATTGATTGAACAGTGTGTATGTGTGCCCCTGGATCCCGAAAGAACAAGCACATACTCTTTGAGAAAGCTGATGAAATTGTGACCCCTTTAAAAGAAAAGTCAGAGTATGTCTAGACTTCAATTATAAACAACTCACAAAATGAGGCCGTTCTGACATCATACATTGTATGTTTGTAAGGGTTAGAATAATTAAACCAAATCAGTTTTGGCCATGATCTTTTGTTGTTCAACAAGTTCAAGGTACAGCTATAAACCTATCTGTTAGTCTATACATGTACATCATTGGAATATTATTCTAAATACTTGGTCCAAATTCCATTAATTTTAATCAAACTTTGGAAATGATAATTTCATAGGTATTAATCAATTGTATACTTACAGCAGTATCTGTAAATCCCTTGTTTAAATAGAACAGAGAAAGAACATTTATTGTCCACTGCTACAGCAGGTATAACTTAAGGCAGTGGACACTATCGGTAATTACTCCAAATAATTATCAGCATAAAACCTTACTTGGTAACGAGTAATGGGGAGAGGTTGATGGTATAAAACATTGTGAGAAACGACTCCCTCTGAAGTGACATATATGTAGTTTTCAAGAAAGAAGTAATTTTCCACGAATTTGATTTTGAGACCTCAGATTTAGAACTTTTCTTTCATTATTATCGCGCAACTTCAACAACTAATATTGAGCTCAAATTTTCACAGGTTTGTTATTTCTTGCATATGTTGAGATACACTAAGTGAGAACACTGGTCTTTGACAATTACCATTAGTGTCCAGTGTCTTTAACCTATCATTTAGTAGAGAGCAATGACTTACCATAATTGGTTGTGTTGGTATGACTGGTGTTATTGCCTTGGTAATATCTTCCTTTACTTGAAACATTTGACATTGTTGACGATGCACAGTGTTACTCTGATCCTCCTCTGGATTACTACGAAACAAGGTTTCTAAAGGATGCTTCCCATTGTATGTTAAACCTGTCATGAACGGACAATACAAACATAAATTGCTGATTTTTTTCTAACAATATACATATGTAATACAAACTCTGAACTGCAGAACACAACAATTTTCAGCAGTAGTGGAATAATGCACAATTCCGACTTAGTTGTCTGAAGAACATCCATTCACAGATTTCCTCTGAAGGTTTTGAAAGATGATTCTAATATCAAAACCCCAAATCTCTATACTCTGCATCTTGTAGTAACAATGGCAAAGTAAATGTCCGCAGTTCCATGATCTCCGAGAAAACTGCTCTGTCCAAGCCTGTGTGACTGTAAATACCTTATAGGACCAACAAATAAAGTTTATTTGATAGTGATTTCATCAATGATGGTGCAACCAGTATTATGTCTTATAGGGAGGGCTCATAGATATGCAACAGGTGGCGTCCAGCCTGACGGCTCCTGGTGGGGCTCTGAAGGTCCAGGGGCAAAGCCCTGTGAAGCTCAGAGTATTTGGACATTGTGGGAGGGTGAAAATCAAGCCTCTGAATGCTTAAAATAGAGAAATAGCTTTTTTAAGCACTTTGATCCAAATCAACCTGTTTATTTTTACTGGAAATATTTCTGTAGCTTAGTGGGTTTAAAGAAAATTTTACTCCAACAAATCAACAAGGCCGAGCATCAAAAACAACCAAACAATAAAATAAACAAAAAATAAACCAACTAAACGAACGAACGAACGAACGAACGAACGAACGAACGAACGAACGATAAACCTAGTCCTGGCAAGGACTTTGTTCTTCAATAAGTTTTGTTAAAGCACTATACACAACGTGAATGATGTAGGTTTTATTTTAAAGGGTCTATGAACTTTTTGTAGGACAAAAAACACAATGTCCACAGATTTACATTAAATTTACACAGTTTAAAGATAACGATAGTAGAAAGCTTTTCTGAAAATATTACTTGCTGCGTGCTGTAGTTGCTGTAGAGAAATGAGTAAAACAATGTCATGAACTTAATTTTCGTCTCAGTGATCAAGAGACGAAAATTATTTTAGCATGCAAAACGTATTTTCATGAAATTTTTCAACTCATTTCTAAAAAACTACAGCACCTCAGCAACCAATATTTTAAGGTACGCTTTCTACTATCATTATCTTCAAACAGTGTAAGTTTAATGTAAATCTGTGGACATTGTGTTTTGTGTTACAAAAAGTACCCACATCCTTTAAGAAAAATTATAACAAGTCAAATTACCCTGGAGGAAAGAAAGGAATAATGTTACAAAAGAAATGCAAGATTTCAGAAAGTGATTTTCAGGATGAATTTGATCAATATCAGATAACGCACACCTTTGAAAGTCAGATAAGATACGTCTTATACATGTACGCACAAAATAACTGTTCCTGTACCCCAAGAATGATAAAGCCAAATACTTAAACAAAGGGCGAGTAGCATGAGAAAACGTACCTGTCAAACACCCAGTATAACCATGCAGGCCATCAAGCCCATAACTTGTCATGTTGGTTTCCACTCCACCAACAACCATGACATGTCTGTCATTAAACTCCGTCTCTTCTACAGGCTCTAACGTTTCATATTCATATCCAATATTGTCAACCTGTGAATACAACAGCACACATCAACTAATTTCAACCTCATCATACATGTATAGCTTCAATTAAATAGTAAGCGTTTTTAGCAGGGGATGGGGGGCTTAGCTATTATTTGAAACATAAACCTTTAGAGAGGTCTGGGTAATGATAGTAGAAAGCTTCCCTTAAAATATTACTTGGTGAGGTGCTGTAGTTTTTGAGAAATGAACAAGTCACGAAAATAATTTGTGTCTCTGTGAGACGGAAATTATTTTACCATGTAAAATGTATTTTCGTGGCAATGTTTTAATCATTTCTTATAAACTACAGCACCTCAGCAAGTAATATTTTAAGGGAAGCCTTCAAACCATGTAAGTTTAATGTAAATATACGGACATTGTGTTTTTTGTTACAAAAAGTGCCCCAATCCTTTTAAGGTAAATAGCTCAAATAATCATACATGTCATAAGGGATAGTCCAAAGTTATCCACAGTTTTAGGTGGTACATGTACAGAAAACATGGTGACTACTACTTATCAGAACCCCCATCCCTCCCCAATGTGGTACTTATCAAAGAATTCTTTCAAAATTGATGCAAGTTATTTATATTTCAAAATTTTACACATGTTTTAAAGTTGTACTAGGCCTCCGACCCCTCCCCCTTAAAAAATGTTGACAACTTTGGACAGCCTATAGAATCTATTAATTTGTTTACAATTTCTTCAATTTGCATTGATGCTTCCATTTGCATTTGTGCATTGATTGCTTAGGGAGAAAACCTTCCATGAATAATATCAACATGCAGGCAAACAATGTATTCAGAAATGAATTTAAACCGATTTAAAATGGTATGTTTATTTATGTCGTATTTTGATTATCATTACATTAAAATTTCATAAAAAGTGTTTTAAAAATGATATTCTTTGGTGACAATGGAAACTAAATGTAAATCTCTTTCAACAAAGTTTGTCATGAATATCTTTGAAATGATTTGTGCTCAAATCTAATATAAATTCTCCGGCTTCGGGGAAAATCAAAATGAGAGTTAAAATGAACAAAACATCAAAATATTAAACATAGTTTAGTCTAGATTCTTAAATCATAGATTCATGATATGACAGTTTGCATAAATACATTGTATTGCCAAAACAACACATCTTTATACTTCTCTTACATCAAACAGGACTCTGTTTCCAAAGCGTTTGAAGACAACAACATGTCGAAATGTATCATTAAATGGACCCAAGACACGCAGCATCGCTTGAAAAAAAAAAAAATAATTGTTATAATATTATCAGGCCAATATACGAGTTGATAGCACTTCTCTAGTGCACATACATGTAATATCACTTTATTAATTATGCGTGTGAGGAACAGCAAACATGAGCTACCTCAATTGTCTAGTTATATTCAACTCTTTCCTTACTATAGGTGACTTTAATAGTCGATGCACTGAATTTAAACCCCTTCTTAAAAGATACCCGTTTGTTTAATTGCCTTTTATGCTTGAATTGGCTTTATTGATGTAAAGTGCTTTGAGAATTTTTTTCTAATTTCCTATATTGTAAGAACTGTATTGAAATTATTATTATAAATGTTATTATTATTAATATTACCCTTAAACTCCTCTTATTTACCATTGGCAACTTTAGTGGACTACTTATCTATGTTTATCCTCCATACCATTGCTACTAATATTGGAAGGAGAAAGATCTTATCTTTCCAATGTTGGTAACATAAAATGCGGTCGGTTCAATTCCTCTCAAAATTGAGTAAACAAAAGTTTGAGAATCCACATTGCACTTAAGAAATGAAGGCCGTGAACCTGGCTCTTAGGTGCTGACCAATCTTTTTGAGTTTTGTTATTTTATGAAATGGAATTTAATAAACAAGTATTCATTACATATCTTAACTGCTCTAAAATTTTGTCACCAACAGTTGTTTTCAACAGTTATGTCAAAACAATTTTGTACATGTAAACCATGGTAACTAGAGAATTTGGAAAAAACAGCGACCACAAGGTACTTGTGCATATAGCACTACATGTAAGAAGCCACATAATCTGACCTACTTTTACTCATGAGGTTATAGAATAGGTCATGCCCTGAATTTACAATTTCCCATGTTTCCCCAAGCTCACAAACTATATGGACAATTTCTAAAACATTTCTAGCATCATTTTGGTTTCATATTATTTGTTACTAAACATAAGTGAAATTAGGAAATGGAAGGGTAGCTGTTGCAAACTGCTTATCAACCAATGACCAGTGGTATAATTGCAAACAAGTTGTTTATTGCCTCATGTTTCAAACTTAGCAGAGTCTTTCTCAAAAACCTTCAACCTTTGAAATAGCAAGCACTGCCTGGTGTATTGTAACATCTATACAGAACATGATCTCTTAGAAACCGATGAGAGCATGTGGTGCAATCATGGATGGCATAACTGAGTGCTTGTGGGTTACACAATACTTACTTGATCCTGCTCCAAGGTCAATATGAGCTTCCAGGTCCCCTCCATCTAGAAGGATCAGAATTCGCTCTTCTACTTGACTGCTTTCAATATTCCTAACATAAAACAATACTCCAGAAGGCTGATCTGTACTGAATCCAAACTCCAATGAATCTTGCTGCATCTGTAGAGCTGGTGGGTCTGTCTTCATCATTAATGGTATGGATAACATAGATTCATCCTTGAACTGAGCACCATACTCTGTCATCATTGTTCAAAATAAATGAAAGATAAATTGCCATCAGCTTCAAACAGATTACATAGAGGAGTGTCATTTCATCAACATTTTGAGCTTACAATTCTACACTGTGAAAGCATCCTTCATTCTTTATTTTGTAGATTGCCTTAATATTACATGTATGCCAATAATGTATCTACCTACATGTGTCTACTTATCCGTCTCCACACCGCCATTTACTGAACCATTGTTACTGTATTGTCCTGTTTGTGTTCTGTCCGTGTCTTTTCATATGTGCCTCTTTTGTGCGCCTTCAATTATGTCAGTCTATTCTTGCATTGTCCTTCCTCATATATACGTATGTACGGTGTGTACGAGGGTCTCCATCTGCCAAGCTTGCTTTTAGGAGACCTCCCCCACTTAATATATGAAGCTTTCTCTTCAAGTTATATTTTGTCATTTTAAGTGATTTAGGGGGGAAAATGAACTACATGTATATATGAAATATTTATGAGAAAATAACATCAGCTTGTGTTTTGAAAATTATGTTTATATCATCAAAAGATAACACAAAGTTACTCATTGCAACTAATTGAAACAACACAAATCCAACAGTACAAATTGATATCTTAATGCTCAAATACATGTACACTTTGAATTAATATGGAAATGTTCAATTTACTTGAATATTGTGTAATGGCATTTTGATATAAACATGTTATTGAGCAGTTTGAACTTTACTACTTGATTAACTCAGTTGACGTTCTTACCTTCTTGGCATGTTTGTCCAGAGTATGAGGTTCCAGTGCAGTTACAAGTGAAACCTACCCAAAGCTCAGTACATACACCTCCATTCTTACAAGGATTCTCAGAGCAGTGGTTCATACATTTCAAAGATGGGGCCTTTGAGCTAAATAACCCTGATAAGAAAGAACACAATACCATATCTATTCAAAATGGTACTTAAGACGATCTTTGTTTACCTTCAGGAGTTGTAAAGATGACTAAAGATAGTTCTTGATTTAAAACCCATTTTATCGTGAACAGTCTTTGAGCCAGTAGATATCATTCACATATTATAGTCCTACATGTATACAATAATGAACTCAAAATATTTATCTGTCATAACAACAAATGATTGTGGCATTTCTTTGTAAAGCTGGAATTTGTTTTCAATCAACAGACTAAAACAACTTATTAATTATCCTACATTGACACACCATTCTTCAGCTTTCAAATCGATAATAACTTATACAAAAACAAATTCAGATTACTAAGTACACATACTCTGCATGATCTTAACAAGATCTTGGAGGGCCCACGGCTGTCCATTAACCACTAGTCCTCTTAAGCAACCCTTGAGTCCGGGTAACAATGTCATTGTATTAGGAGCTCCTCCAACAAATGTCTGTACAATGGAGCTACCACCTTGGTTGCGCAGATGATAAGGTTGAACAACTTCTAATGATCAAAGTATACAAAACAGGGACAAACAGTTTTACATTAAGTTATGAAAGATAAGACTTCACAATTTCAAAAGAAAGAAACGTCACTACATTTACTTTAACTAAAGGGGAAATTTTTAGAAATACATTGTATCCATCATTAATCTTATAAGTCAGAACTGATTCCAGTTTATAAGTCGGTACCACTTTATAATGATATTGGTAATAGTAAACACCCCAGACCTCTGATTTCAAGATGATTGATTGATTTGAATGATTGATACATACTATTACATGTACTTCAAGACAAACTTTATGAACAGATGGACACAGACTTATTCTGTTTGATAATACACGTAAACTGCATACAGACTTGTGTAATAAAAAAACTGTAAATGGTGTTGTTAAACTCTTCTACAACTTAACATAACAATAGCAAGTATCTTTTTTCCCAAAACTCCTCCATTAAAAGAATGTATATTTTCAAAGGCAGCCTCTTCACAAGTAAACCTTTGGGTGAACTACTGACACATAAACCAAGAAATTGATAAACAAAATAAAAACATTGTCAGCAAAACGGCTCAATGTTTTACCTTGTGGATGAAGAAAGGGTTCTGCATAGACATCTGATAACAAACTAACTGGAACTTGTAGTTGTTCCTTGCGATCATTAACTGTCACGACAGTTGAATGTTGATACCTTTCAACACTCACTTCAACCCACTCACCATTGTTTAAAGGAGAACCTAAATATAACAACAAATTAAACAAAATATTTCTTAATAACATGTAAAAACAAATCAAATAAGAAACTGGCAGAGAAGAATGGCTTGTGGTTAGGTGTCATAGGGTGGGGTATGGCCTGTGGTTTAGGTTTCATAAGGTGGAGTATGGCTTATGGTGAGGTGTCATAGGGTGGGGTATGGCTTATTGTGAGGTGTCATAAGGTGAGGTATGGCTTATGGTGAGGTGTCATAGGGTGGGGTATGGCTTGTGGTGAGGTGTCATAGGGTGGGGTATGGCTTATGGTGAGGTGTCATAGGGTGGGGTATGACTTGTGGTGAGGTGTCATAGGGTTTGGTATGGCTTGTGGTTTAGGTTTCATAAGGTGGGGTATGGCTTATTAAGAGGTGTCATAAGGTGGGGTATGGCTTATGGTGAGGTGTCATAAGGTGGGGTATGGCTTATGGTGAGGTGTCATAAGGTGGGGTATGGCTTATGGTGAGGTGTCATAAGGTGGGGTATGGCTTATGGTGAGGTGTCATAAGGTGGGGTATGGCTTATGGTAAGGTTTCATACATGTAGGGTGGGGTATGGCTTGTGGTTGGGTGTTATACATGCATTAGGGCAGAGTAAGGCTTGTGGTTACTGTAGGTGTCATTAGTTGGGGTACATTGGCTTGTGGTTAGGTGGCAAAAGTGCTGCATAAGAAAAAAGAACAGGGGGGAAAGTCTATGTGTCTTTGAATGCAAGGTCATGTCTTCCAAGACAGTTTCAAGTCAAATAGAGATCTTCAATGTATAAATAATCTGGATTCAGCTGATTTGTCCATAACTGTGCATGTACAAGGTGAGCAATACGTGTACATTAAATGTCCTTCGTTTACACTAATACATGGTACAGTTTGCATGTATATGCTTGTGGAAACCTGACTATTTATAGTTTTTCAACACTATAGGCAAAATGTAGTCAAGTCATAATAATTACCTGCATTTGGTATAACACATTGAGTGCCACAACCAAAAGGGCAACATTTCATACCAATGTTGCATTGTGTGTCATCTTTGCAATAATGGGTACATAGGACTTGCTCATCCATCACCACTGCAGGGCATAAACCTACAAACGGAGTTTTATACCGAGTACTGTCATTAAAAAGTACTCTGTTACATTTCATTAACAACAAACTGTAAAAACCCAACCATCTTATATAAAATATAACAGTAGGCCAGAAAAATGGCAAAAACTCCACTTTTAGGGTGTTTGATTTATCCATGTTAAGCACAACATCAATGATCACTAGATTATTATACAAAATAAATTTGATATGCTTGCATTAATTGACCAATGAATTCCTGACCAGCATATGGCAATAAGCCAGGCTCAGCTGTGTACAACCTTTATCATAATTATATCTGTAAATTCCTATTCAAGTGGTTAGACTACGGGACTTACAATCACAAGGTTGTGGGTTCAAATCCCCGGCTTACCGCCGATTTCACAATGACTAGAATAAATATTGTCGTCTAGTTACTGAATCACAATTCCTTAATTTGTGTAATTCAAAATCATAGACGTTAAAGCAATGTTTGTATGAGAGAGATTGGTTGTTGTCAGCTTGGTGTTTATATCCCTTGTGGGAGTTTGCAGAGTTGCCTTGATGGGAAGATCATTCAAACAAACAAACAAACAAATTGCTAAAATGTCATTTTTTATACAAATAAAAGTCTGAAGCCTTTTTAAAAAGACTGTTGGATTGGTATTACTCAGTAGCTGATAAGTTCCTGAGAATTCTTCCATCTCAGACCTTGATTCTAAATGTGGTCTTAAAACAATTATCATACGGGACTAAAACATACCAACAATCTACATCTTAAACATGCTTCACATGATTTGATTTTTGTTTCATCTGTAATAATGAATTACTTACTTTCAGTGGAGTTGACCTTCACTTGATAGACATCTCTGCCAGAGTTGAATTGAAAAACAAATGTTGTTTCATTAACCAACTCCATCTGTATGAAGTTGTTATAATAATCAGTAGCATACAATATCAATGCCTGAGACTGGATTGTGCGGAAGCCAAGACTCAGGTTAGAGGTAAGGATGTCTGTATTATCTGGTTCATATTCCAGAAAAAGATCTTCTCTCATGAAGGAAACCACATCTTTAGTATTGTCTATAAAAAAAAGAATTAAGATAAACAAATTTACTCTATTAAGATAAAGAAACTTTGGGTCTATACATGTACATGTATAAGGCTGATAACCTCAACAGCAATTTAGGTGTAGAAAGCCAAGTTGTCTTCAGCTATATGTAGGACACATACTGCAAGACACTTTGATATTATACCAAAGTCCATTATTACCACAAAAACAACAACATTGAAACCATTCATAATGGATTCAAAGTCCGTTATTACAGACTCCAAACACAATTTTACAGACTCACAATCCGGTATATGGATTAACAATCCATTATTATGGATTCCCAATCCAGTATTGTGGAAATACAACCTGTTATTATGGATTCCCAATCCAGTATTGTGGAAATACAACCTGTTATTATGAATTCCCAATCCAGTATTGTGGAAACACAATCTGTTATTATGTTTTCCCAATCCAGTATTGTGGAAATACAATCTGTTATTATGAATTCCCAATCCAGTATTGTGGAAACACAATCTGTTATCATGGATTCCAAATCCAGTATTGTGGAAACACAATCTGTTATTATGGATTCCCAATCCAGTATTGTGGAAACACAACCTGTTATTATGGATTCCCAATCCAGTAGTGTGGAAACACAATCTGTTATTATGGATTCCCAATCCAGTATTGTGGAAACACAATCTGTTATTATGGATTCCCAATCCAGTAGTGTGGAAATACAACCTGTTATTATGAATTCCCAATCCAGTATTGTGGAAACACAATCTGTTATTATGTTTTCCCAATCCAGTATTGTGGAAACACAATCTGTTATTATGGATTCCCAATCCAGTATTGTGGAAATACAACCTGTTATTATGAATTCCCAATCCAGTATTGTGGAAACACAATCTGTTATTATGTTTTCCCAATCCAGTATTGTGGAAATACAATCTGTTATTATGAATTCCCAATCCAGTATTGTGGAAACACAATCTGTTATCATGGATTCCAAATCCAGTATTGTGGAAACACAATCTGTTATTATGGATTCCCAATCCAGTATTGTGGAAACACAACCTGTTATTATGGATTCCCAATCCAGTAGTGTGGAAACACAATCTGTTATTATGGATTCCCAATCCAGTATTGTGGAAACACAATCTGTTATTATGGATTCCCAATCCAGTATTGTGGAAATACAACCTGTTATTATGGATTCCCAATCCAGTATTGTGGAAATACAATCTGTTATTATGGATTCCCAATCCAGTATTGTGGAAACACAATCTGTTATTATGGATTCCCAATCCAGTATTGTGGAAACACAATCTGTTATTATGGATTCCCAATCCAGTATTGTGGAAACACAATCTGTTACATGTATTATGGATTCCCAATCCAGTATTGTGGAAATACAACCTGTTATTATGGATTCCAAATCCAGTATTGTGGAAACACAATCTGTTATTATGAATTTCCAATCCAGTATTGTGAAAACACAATCTGTTATTATGGATTCCCAAACCGTTCTGGGATTCACAATCAGTAATAAACATCTATTATTGAGGTTTCACCTTCCTTGTTGTGAAATTGCAATCTGTCATTACTGATTCACATCTCCTATTAAGGATTTGTAATAATGGATTGTGAATCCGTAATAACGGAATGTGAATCTGTAATCAGATTTTAATTCCGTACTATTGGATTGTTAATCCGTAATATCTGATTGTGACTCCGTAGTAACGGATTGTGAATCTGTATGATCAACAGATTGAAATTAAATGTTTGTTAGCGCTTAAGGGCTTCTTTCAATTAAGCTGATATAAGAGTTAAACAATTGGATAATTTTCTCAGATGGAGATATTATGATATTATCTTATCTTCAAATTTGAAGCACTGATTTGCTTGCAAGCCACGGTACCTTTGCTGCAGTCCTTGCCAGTCTGTGCTGGATGAGCACAGATACAGGTATACGAACTCCAATGGTCAACACATCGGCCATCATTTTGGCAAGGGTTAGAATGGCATGCACTGTTGCATCCAGCGTAGATTTGGAGATTCCTGTTTAGGATAAGAACAAATTATCAATTAACTGTGGTGTTTTCAATATGTTGCACTGTTCAAACACATTGCCTTGAAATTGTATTTCCCTCTTAATATCTGTGACTGTCTTACTCCTTGTCAGAATTAACAAGTGTAGAAACACAGGCAAATTGTTAAAAAGATCACCCAAGAATAAAAATAACTTAAACATATTAACTATTCAGCACAATGAGCATACAAGAGTAACGAGGTATCACAAAGCTCATTTAAAAAACAAGTTTTATGTTCTGATGCCATTCCCTCCCTTCTTACACACACTGGCCAATAAAAGTCCAAACTTTGCAGGGAAACAAATATAAAGAAAATTAAAAGGCGTCAAGTTGAACATGAGTGAGCACAACAGTAGCAGAAAAGCTGGCAAACAAAACTTTTATGCATATATATAAATGTAAATCCATGTTTGCACATGGAACATTTTACATGAACAACCTTTTCCTTGCAATTTTTATTATTTTTAATTTTATAATTATCGCAGAGTTTTGCTTGTACAGATCATCTTCCGGCGTTAACTGGTTAAAGAAATGACTGAATAGAGTCCCTGACAATGAAAGTGAATGTAATTAAAGTAAAGAAAGATAATGGCGTTAACTAGAACGAACCAAAAGGCACTCTCCAGTAATATTGATCACCAACATTAATTTTTGTATTCAGGATAATGAGATATAAAGACAAGAAAATATTTTATTGAAATTTTTTTTATTATAAAACTAGCCTTGATTTAAGGCTGTTGGCATAGTGTGCACCCGTCCGGTGCGCAGCATGATTCGGCAACAAAAACTGCACGCAGTGGTGTATACACGAACAACGTATACTTTGTTTGTGCAGTACATTGTACAGCCAGAACAGTATAGCGTAGTCATGAGTACGGTCGTGTATTCAACCTCGTGCGTGTGGCTCAAACATTAGCCTTGATGGGTTTGTAACTTTTATCAGAAATCCGACAAAAGGGCATGCATGATGTGGGTGTGTCATTTCAACATTGGCCAATCACAAGCGCGCGATTACATGTATACACCATTGATTTCCAGCGACTTACAGTACAAACTTTGTTTTTTTCTCCCTCACCCGCCACCATTGCCAGTTTTTACAACAGCCATGGCTTGTCATGTTGCTTACGTCGACGGAGCACATGTGCGAGCTTGCAGAACAGTGTGATTGACATTGCAGCCAGAGTTTAATAGGTCAACCAACAACCAATGAGAACGGGTTGTTAGTAAACAGGAGCAATCAGCTCCACCCTAAATTTTGGCAGATACAAAACCATCAAGGCGCTTCTTAGAAAGTACTCATATACCGTATGTGTACCGTACATATGGTACATTAAGATACGTAGTATGTGAACATACGCTGTACTTGTATTACAATATGCACTGTGTTATGTATGGGGGGGGGGTGCGCTGGCGGAATTCAGTGATGGGGACCATAAAACACACAGAAACAAAAACAAAAGCTGTGGAATATTATGATAGCAAAACATTGAACCATTAGGAAACAAAGTGAAAGGAAACATTTTTGGGGGATGAGTAGCAGAAATCATTAATATTGTTACCAAAAGGTATGGGCCAAGCATTGCATCCTGGGGGACCGCCATGCTTAATATTCAAACAATCAGAATCACATCCCCTAAATGAAATAAATCGGTATCCATAAGCATGAGCTACATTGATGCTAAAATGCTGAAGTTGAGAAAGAAAAAACAGGTGGACAGTCAAATCAAAGCTTATGAAAACACTGACTGTGCACATTTTTTAATGCATGGGTATATTACAATCTCGAAGATCAACAAAGGCCAAATTAGAAGAATCCACAACCAAGCTTAATACGAAAGAGAAAGTTGATCAATTGGATAAAAAATGATTACACACAAGTCATTCATAAAGTTTTAGGAAACAAGAAATGTACATGTACAATGTTTCATATATACATGTATCACTACCAGTAGTGATACATGTAGTGTAACAATTTGTTATAAGAAGGGAATGACTTGTGCAACTTTAGATTAGAGCGCAGATTCAACCAATTGCAATAAGGGCGATATTGAAGATGTCTGCAAGAGGTTCAGTAATTGAAAGAAAAAACAATCAGAATAATGGTACAAATATCAAAATTGAAGCTATTTAAATAAAAAGCTACCTCATTCCCATCAACACCGTTACATCAAAGACTAATGAATAAAAGAGAATTGCTGTTATTAGTAGCCCTAGAAAAGGAACATTTCTCAAGAGTCACAGTCTACTGAAAGCAAGAAACAGTCAGCTGGAAATATAAAAATGAAGCAGAACTTACTCATCATGTTCGTAATAATCATACAGGAAAGCAATGCCGCCGTTATATGTGAACTCTGTTACACAGCCAGTCATGCCCTCGGTACCAATGGGTGGTCTGTTGACAAGGAATAAAGTATTGTTGTACATTCATATGATGCTTGAACTTTCATTCATAAATATTCTTGGACTGTTTATCCATTCTGATTTGTTGGGACAAGAATGTTTAACGTGCAATATTTGTTTTTAGCACATCGAGGAGTGTAATTTACACATGCCCCGAAAATTTAGTGATAAGTTGCTTGTTTGGAGCGTGCACATTTTACAGTCCAATTTAAGTTGAAAGGCGTATATTTGGCTCATGCAAGTTTCAAGATTGTTAACAATAGTTTTAAACTTAAGCATGCAAATTCATAACTTGCAAGGTGAACAGTTTGTCACTCAATAATGATACAAATTCAATGCACAGTAAAGACGAGTGGCGGCTATTACTGTCAGTTTTAGCTAAATCATTCATATAAAAACAAATTTAAGGGTAAGGTATTTATGAACGAGAAAAGAAGAGTGACGACTCAGTCTCAACCGGCCATTTCAAAGCTTAGTGTCTTGGCCGTGCCAGTTTTAAATGACCATGTAAGACCTTGATGTCGCCTACTCTTTCTGCGTTTTTTTTAATCCTTTTTCTCTTAAAAAAAAACCTTGTCTGTGATGGTGCATCTGCTAACAGTAAATCTAGACAGAGATTGGAGATACATTGTATTTACCAAGTATCAATACATGTGACGTACTAGTACCACACACCACATCCATGTCATAAGCCATCCAATATTTTGCCATGTATTTACTGCTGCGATGTTCCAGTGAACACATGTATTTCAAACGTTGACCCCTAAATATTAATTTCCCACCAGTTTGTCCAAACAAGGCAAGGTCAAGTTGCAGCAGATATGGAGTCATCCTCAATGCTTAGAAAGCTTTTTCTTTTTCTTTTGTGCATATTACTTCAGAATTTAATCATTCAGTGAAAGCTGTTATTTTTTTAATAATTTAATGCCGTAATAGCAAAAAAGAACCCTAGCTTGAGAGGATTAGGAGAAAATACGTAAGTTTGAAAGTCTGTTAATGAAATTGAATAATTGTTTTGCTGAAATTTTGGACTGGAAAACCTACATGTATAACTAAACAAATTGGCTGACAAATTTTATGTTTTTTTATAATCCAATAATGTTTTGTCTCTATATATCTAAACAAAAACTACACAAGTTAAACATTTGTTCAGACACTCCACATGTATCTTGTCTATCCTGTCCTATCAAAAACTTACTCTTCCATTCCACCCAGCAGAAAAGGTCCAGTGAATGCTTGGATTAAGAGTCCTTTAGGCAAGGCCAGGAAGCCTTCATTATAGTCCACTGTGATACGGAAGTCAATCAAGCTCTTCTCTACAGTCATTGTATGCCACTGGCCATCATTCATTGGGCGATCAGTTGTCACTTTACTCTCATAGAATTCACCATTCATCTCAAATGTAATCCTGAGGTTAAATGCTGTTCAACAAAATACAACAAAAAGAGTGACCTGGTAAACACAATGGAATCAGAGCAATCATTCAAAAACATATTGTAAGTAGATTCTGTCAATCAATCAAACAACCAACAACATTTATTTCCAGACAAACAAATTGCTGATAGTTTGAATATACTCAGCACCTTGAGTACCTTGTTTGGTAGATTTGTGCGCTGTAGGCCTAAGACTTTGATATTATTATTATTATTTTTTTTTTTTTAACTGAAACTTGCAAGCAAAAGCTTGTAGGCTGCTGGGATGCCACAAAGATGCCAAGTATTATAAGATTAACAATGAAATAATATAACAATGCAACATTATATAAAGATCAAATTGAGACGAATAAACAAGAACGAACAAAAAAACACACAAACAAACAAACAAACAAACAAACAAAAAACAAACAGTCTCTTTGTACTCTAAAATAGTCATTCCAAGCAACCAGCGGAACCACATAGGGCCTATCAAGCAAAAAAATGTGAAAATATGGTTGCCTTTGAATGAATTGGACTGCATAATGACAATATATATTTCAGCAAATTTAGTGATAAAAATGATTGATCCAGTGCTGAAGTATTCATCTTGTATTTGATACAAAAATACAAATGATCCACCCATCAATACCACTTGTACTACATAGCTGCCAACATTCACCCATTCCAGTAAGTAATAAAACTGCATTTTGTGGATTTGAATGAAACTTCAATGTTATTCTAGAGTGTGACTGTGGACCCATTTTCATTTTCTTTGTCTTTGGGACAAAGCAACAACTTTTCTACACATAAATCAGGGACAGTTATTGCTCTCATTTCACAAGGGCTAGTTTTATTGCCATCAATGATCCTTATGTCTCACTCTCTACTGACATTTGTGTTTCTGGTCGTTACAATTTAAGTGAGAACTAGAACAGCGAAGCTGTCATGGCGAGCTGCTGATCACCAGATAGAACCAATGGCTGACAGAAAAAACAATCATTTGATCAACTGATGGTCAAAGGGGTGGGGACATTGACAAGTATGAAGTTAAGACCATTTAAGGTTTTCATTTTTTCATATAATCTACATGTAAGCAGCAATATTTGATTGAAGTTTTAAATCTGTACATCATTGCAATAAGAGTGATGACCATTTAAAGAGACACGTTGCCTTGGACCGGACGAGTTGGCCGTATAAAAAGCATTTGTAACCATATCTGGTTGGAAAGATGTTTTAAAAATAGAGTACAATAATCCACACGAACTTTCCTCGAAATTGTGTGGTTTTCCTTTTGCTTTGCGAACTAACACGGTCGGCCATTTATGGGAATAAAAAATTTGACTCCCATAAATGGCCAACCGTGCAAAATCATGCAATTTTGAGGCATATTTGTGTGGATCATTGTAGTTTACTTTTAAAACATCTTTCCAACCATATATGCATTTTATAGCAAACAGTTAAAAGTGCTTTTCAAAGACCACCTCGACCGGTATCTATATGACAGAAGCAATGTTTGACTTAAGTTTCAAGTCAGTACATCGTTGCAATAAGAAGTTATGACCATTTAAGGTTTTCATTGTTTCAGCTCATTCAACTGGAACCATTGATGCACTCTTTGAATTTTATCTTTTCATATGTATCTATATGACAGAAGCAATGTTTGACCTAAGTTTCAAGTCAGTACATCGTTGCAATCAGGAGTTATGATCATTTTATGTTTTTCATTGTTTCAGCTCATTCAACTGTAACCATGGACAGAGAAATTGATTTTTGTTTAAACAAATTATTTCAAAACTTTAACATTTAAGTTTGAGTTTGTTTCTTTAAAATCCAGATGTCAATGTTTGACTTTGAGCCTGAAAAAAAACTTTAACATTTTTTGTATTCCAAAAACTTTAAAAAAAATTGTATTCCAAAAACTTCAACATTATTGGAAAACAGAGCTAAAAACTGCAAAAAATGACCGACAAGTATATATAATAATCTCACTTGGGCTTGTACATACCAAAAACAACTCAACTCAAAGACTGAAACTTAAACCAAAAACTTTAACATTTCCACTGAGTGCGGACGGTCGGACGGACGGACGGACGGACGGACGGACGGACGGACGGACAGACGGACAGACAGACGGACAAAATTGGTATTACATAGGCTCGCCTACTGCTAAAGCAGCTTGCCAAAAATCATTACGTTGAAATATTATACATGTAAGTTATCACACAAGCTCGAGTGGAATACGGAAAAAATATAGCGCTTCTGCGTCCCATATCTAACGAGGCCGAAGGCTGAGTTGGGTATGGGACGCAGAAGCGCTATATTTTCCAAATTTCACAAGCGGGCGTGTAATAACGTATTTATATTCAAGCAAACTTGGCGCGTGGCATAGAACACACAAGACGCAGGTAGTGATATTAGACGTAGAATATAGGTTTTTATCACCGCTCTATTCTGCGAATCTGATTGGTTGATTAGCACATACTTGAAGATAAACAACTATAGTCACTACAAATAATGGGGGAAAATTCTCATACACAAATAAAATTTGATGTTTAAAGAAGCCATCTTCAAATCACCACCTTTGCACTAGTTCCCACACATGTCAGTTCCACATCATGTCCTGGTACACAATCCATGTGCCTCTAAGATATCAATGCTCTAATAACCAATGTTGGCGATGTTTCAAATTCAGTGCTCGAGAATGTGTACTACTACTTTTTTGGTATGAATTGGTAACGGTGATCAATTTGTAATATTTATAAATTGTTTGTAATAGTTGGCAACTGTGTAAACTCAATCCCCAATGCATCATCTACTTCCATCAGAAAAGCCTACCATTCTCAATTATTGCTGTCAATGATTTCTGTTTGCTTGTTTGATGAAACATCACAACATTCTCCCCAGATGTACGAAACTTGAAGTAGAGTGAGTTGCTATTCCATGGTTCCAAAGTGATAAAATCTTGAGAGCGAGAGATGGTAGCTGTATGACCTCTGTATTCTTTAACTGAAACAAAGAACATAATTGCACATACATGTACATGTACAGTAGTATACAAACACGGTTTGCGGCTGGACAGTCTATGATCCTCAGGGTAATGGAAGTTAACATCCTACAAACTGTCAATTGCTCAAAATTAACGATGTTATATTTGTTTTAATAAACCTCAACTTTCTCAAGTTTAGCATCATTGAGCTCTGAAAAACATGGTTTGCATTTATAAGTGTTCCACCATCTTTAGCTGGGGCAATGTTTATGCAGGATAGGTGTTTGCGCTTCAAGAGAATAGATAGAATAAGCATCATTTACTAGTCTTGCCAGCCTTTGACACTTGTTTGTACTCTTGTATCATTGAAACGGCTGAATAACAAAAAATTATAATCATAATTAAGGGTTACAAAATACTGTTTAAACAGATTAAGGTAAAAGATGTTGGCAGAAAAACTGTTACAAAATTTACAAAGTAAATACATGTAAGAAGTGAATAAATAAAATAAGTAACTGTCATGGTCCTACCAAATGACAGGAGGCATGAGAGAAGCCCAAATAAAGGAAACATTGGCAAATTGGAAAATGCTCGGCCACATCTTTACAATTTGGCAAACTTATTTATGGCACTCCAAGCCGTCAAAAGTCAGGTGTAATTTTAAAGCATCAATCAATACACATGAATTCCATATGCTGTAGGTAATAACTACTCACATTCTAATATCGTACAAGTTGTTTCCAACCTTGAAGTAACATGGTCAACCATTTATGTAAGGATCGATCAAATTCTCAACTTACATTCACTGGAACATTGCAACGGGCCTAGGGATAGAGTGCCTTTTGTTGTTTCCTCAACCCCAGCAACAGAAGGCATCTTGTAAAACTGTAGACTCACAATTGGTAAAGAGTCCTTATTAGTTATGTAGCCATGGTCAACATTCCACCTGTTGATACAAAAACAAGTTATATTATGGTTGGATGTATTTGATGTCAGGATCACCAGAAATCCTCCATGGTTACAATGAAGCACACCACTCTCCCAGTGTATTTATTTACTAAGTATTGACTTAGAAAAAACCCCAAATTAATCCTGAGAAAGGAAGGCTAATACCTGTGCAGCCATTTTCATGCTCACCCAGGCATGAATTATTTTCCTGACTTTTTGGTGTCATGTGAAAGTTGAGACCATTAGCTATCCATACACATAAACATTTTGCCTAAGAATCGTATAATTTTTTTCAGCAGCCATATCAAAAGTGTATAGTTTTTTTTTAGACACCCGGTATATACATGTATCGGCTTGCTTCTAAAATGGGGTTATCCATGCAGTAGAAGAAACACTTAAAAATAAAAGATTACACTTACTCTTTCTCATTGGCATCACAACTAGAGGCAAATAGAAGATTATAATTACGAAGTCGTCTTCCTGAAGGGCTTTGCAAAACTGTCCATCCTTTCTTTATACTTTGAGGAGAAGAACAAAATCAAATTACATGTAATTACAAGATCATCTTGAGATAAAAAGTAAGAAAAGTCTTTTTCCCCAAAAAAGATAGATGTTGCTAATTACAGCTTGAATCAAACTAAGTATTGGCTTTGAAAAAAGCAAAATAAATCCTGAGAAATTGATTTTCAGTGAAATTGTGTATTTTTGTATGAAATATTGAAGTAATAATCCTTGCAGTTTCAAATCCCCTACGTTGCAGTGCTGGCAGTGTAGCAAACCATCCAGTCCCAGATGAGCAAGAAATATCAAACCTACCACTATAACGCCATTCGTAATATGTTGCACTTCCAAAACGTAAGGCCAGCGGTGGATTTCACAAAGAGTTAGGACTAGTCTTTTCTCGAGTTAGGCTCGTCCTAACTTTAACTTGTCTTAACTTTAGGACTAGCCATGCGTTTTTAATATCTCCTAGGACTAGTCCTAAGTTAGGACTAGTCTTAACTCTTTGTGAAATTGACCCCTGGTTTATTTAAGAAAAGCAAGACTTGATATAAACTTACTAGAGTGGTGCTTCAAAGCACCAATAGCTAAAATATTGTCTGCATCTCGGTGAGTTCATAACTAGCTGTGCTAATTGCTCATTTGCCATGCTATGATATGTAATGTTGAACTGTACACTTGATTGATGAACATCGCGAACTAGAGTTTTGGCTGCAAAGTTATGTTCCACTGATGTAATTACACTTCCTGAACTGCAAGAACAAAGAGCAATGAAACAGAAAAAATTATTGAGGGGATAAGCAGTGTAAAACTCTGATACATGTATGAGAATAACCTGGACTTATGTCATAAAGCTGCTTACATGTAATTGCCAAATTTGATCTTCCCATTTAACAGTTTCCATTTCATGCTAAAAGAGTAAGGTCACTAATTACCCGCCTGAAAAAAAACCATGAAGCATTTGTAAGGTTAAGAGTTCTGCTTTTCATTTTTAAAACTTTTTGGCAGCTACAATGTATGTCCCTCAATTGGTGGCCTGTATTACTCTGTATTGGATACTTGCAGTTGTACCCAATGGCAAAGTAAGTACTGCACAGAGCTTTGAAACACTAAGCACTTTATAAGTGAAATAAAGATTTAAGTAAGTTAAGTTAATTACTCAAATTGCTGCTTTGCCACCCTAGTACTAGGCAGTACATGTACTTTATACATAACTGTTAGGCTGCAACCATTGACTACAACTGACTGATGGAGACAGATGTACTTTAAGTGGGTGTTACTGATCACTTTGTCATCATTCATGGTCCATGTTTCAAGTAGCAGATAGCTACAATGTAAAAAGCAAGGTATGTTTTCCAATTGTACAAAGCTACAGTGATAAAAATATCTGTTAGATTTACTGTATACAGGAAGATCACATCTATTGAGGTTCTTGATGGCATTCTTACCTGAAACTACAGTTAACATAAGTTGCAGAGAGTGGCCCTTGTCCATCCAGATCAACCATCTTAACCCCAGACTCGTGATCCCCGGAGAAGTAGTGTTCAGCACAGCTTCGTTTGTACATTGCTGAGATAAATCAGATAAACACATGTCAACAACAAAAAAGGGTAGGACATTTGTAAACAACTTTCAAATTGTAAAACACATGTCAACAACAAAACAGGGTAGAACATTTGTAAACAACTTTCGAATTGAGATATTGCAATATGTTTTTACTAAGTTTTGACAATCTGATTACAAACATGGTTACAATAAGTGAGACTGACTTATCAAATTAAGAGCAATGCAACAATGCCTAGAAATGTGACTTTAGCTCTTGACAAATCATGTTTCCATAGTAGCTAGAAATTAATCCAGTATTACGTCTTCTTACTTCCTTGTTTTCTAAGTATAATGTCTGTATCAATTAGTTCATAACTTAAATATAAAATCATTCTGTTCATAATTTTAACTTCTTATATATTCAAACAAAGACAAAGCAAACTCACAAGACCAATCAGATGTTGTGTAAGGCACGTAAAAGATCACTTGATGCTAAGAGAGGGGTTTTTGCCTATTTGTGTTTCTGGCAGTGGCAGCTGATTGAGCCGCAGCAACTTGTTAAAGTGCTACATACATGTATGTGGGTCTCACACTTCAAAAACTTTAAAACGTGTCCTAGCAATTTTAAACAAACTTTACATTGTAGAATTTGCCTCTGTCAGATTTCTTCGCTGGATTGCATCAACACATTGACACTATAAATATTCATCCCAGTCCTGCTCTAAGCAAAATAAAAGAGAGTCTGGAGGATAGTGTATTTCATCTGATAAGGGATTTCCTTTTAAGTTCCCCTCATCATCTTCAACAGCCCCTTCTAGCATGTTTTTTTTCAAGCTGTGGCAAAATCTGTTTCCTGATCAACTCCTGTGTCTGTCACCAAGTTCCTCAAAAGTGTTCTGCAGCAGATAGAACGTTTAATTTTTTTTACATGTACACAGTGTGCGACATCACGCGATACGCTCGACGCGCCCAGCAATCTCCTTATAAGGAGTTATTTACCCAAGGGTCTTACCATTTCAAAGCTGGAGGGATGTTGTGTTGAAAGAAATCATTGAAGAATTATAATTTTTGCATTTATTTTACTTTTTGACCAAAAAGTGTTGATGTTTTTTGACCGAAAATGTATTTATGAATGGGAATCAAAGTGCGTTGAAACGGTTTTCAACTAATAGTTTAAACCCGCCGAGCTAGTTCTTGATAACCTCAAATTCGTCTCAGTAAAATTAACAAGAAACAACCCTCATTGGGTTTAAGCCACTAGTTAAAAACCTCACACATTGATTCATTTATTTTAACACAAGGAGAGAAACTTTTCACTGTTTTCCAATTTCATAAGGACTCTATCAATCAAAATTAGTGCATTAAAAAAATTTACTTGAGCACCTCTTCCAAAATTAACTTTGACCCTAGACTTCGTAAACTATGTTACTTACAATAGCTGCACATTGCTCCTACATAGTTTGTGCCTTCACAGTTACATTTAGCACCTCCTGTTATGGCATTGCATGTTCCTCCATGTAGACATACAAATTCACCAGCAGCACAAGGATTGGATAAAGGACAATTGTCTAATAACACACCATTAGCTGCAGCTGTATTGATCAGATGTGTAGCTATCACCTCTTGCCCTTGAAAAACTATGTGACGAACACATCCCTTAACACCTATAGAGTAACATGCAATCAAATAAGCCATCAGATCCACGGTGCATACATGTATAGCTTTTGTAAAATATACAAAATTTACTTCAAACGATTTGTGTAAGTATTTACATTAGAGAACATGTATGGGCAGCAATTTAGGGCAAATGTTCATGATACATGTACATCACTGACTCTTTTGAATTGAATAAAACAAATATCAACTGAGATGTGTACATTGAATTTGTAACCCTATCTACATGTACATGTAGGAACTCATTGCTTGTATAATTCCACATTGATTTATCTGACCACAGTCTTGGGTGCTCCACTACAGAAGGCCATCAAACAAACAATTTGTTTTTCTTAACATTAATGCAAACTTCTTGGGCCTATGATTTTAACTGTGCCTCTTACACATGTAGCAGTCACTATATATTTGTATAATAGCACACCTACCTGTTCCCTGACCTCTCCATCCTCCACCTAGATACACTGAGGTACTGGCTGATAGCTCATCAGAATATTTTAAAGTGAAACCAATACCATCCACAACAAATGTACAAACCCTGCAAGGTAACACAAGTTTTATGCCAGGTTAATTTATATGACACTTTTAATGCAATATTTACAGGAGTTTAGTGTAAATGTCAAACCTGGTATGCATGACTTCTCAGATGTTTCCTCATTCCACTGAGACCCCTTGCCTTATGCATTTAGGAATACCAACAACTGGAGGTATTGAAGGGGTAGAGGTGCACAACAAACATTTTGGTGTTAACGTAGTTGGAGGCTGAACCAAAGTGAAGTTCCCATACAAATGCAGTACATGTAACTGCACTTGATAAGTTGCAAAAGGGTGCCCCACCCATTTCCCCCCCCCCAAAAAAAAAAACCTAGACCAGCGCGGGGAAAAATGTGCAAGGTCATGAATAAGGTATTTTATCTGTGAGTGATAAAATGAACAATTCCTGCTCTGCATACACTCGACCACATTGACATTTTAACCAATTTGGGTTGGTACATATTTTTAAAAGCCCACCTGTTGTTTTAGTTTTCATAGCTTTTTAGAGCTTCTCTGTCTGGGTAGAATGGAACCATGATGTGATAAAGAAAAGACAACAAAGGTTCTTATAAACAAGCATCAGTATTTATTGTTGTCATCTGAGAAAACTACATGTACATGTATGAGTGGGCACTCTGCCATTGAGCCAAATACAGTGATTAAACAATGGTGGTAGCTTGTCCATTGTCATTAAAAGTGTCCTGGCTGAGTGGTTTAAGAGCATCAAATTCAAGTTCAGGTGGTTAAAGTCACTGGAGTGTGGGTTTGAATCACGGTTGTGACACTTAAGTTCATGAGAAAGATACCTCTATTACTGCTTCTCTTCACCAAGGGGGATAAATGGGTACCTGCGAGCGTTGAACTCCCCAGGGAGCTGAGAAAGATTAAAGGGATGTTATTGGCCCAATGACCAGGGCACTAATGTAAAGTGCAATGGTACGGTTTATTGTGAAATGCGCTATTGTGATTATTATGCTCGTACATGTACATGTATGCCATCAATAGGACAAAGGTCTGGAATCAGGGATTACACACTATAACGACCAGAAAGAGGGTTTTATGAAGTATGATTGTCAACAAACATCACAAACTAGGGCTATCCTTACCCATCTCGTAAATGAAGAGCCACCCCATGCCATCTTGTATCATTAATGCCTGAGCTAGAAGTGAGTGTCTTACGTACTAGCTGTTGTCCTGGTGCAGTACCAACATCAACATGAACTACTAAAGCCGTCTTCATCAGTTCCATCTGGGAAGAGGTACAAGTAAAACCATTCATTATTAACGTTTAACTATTTTCTGTTCAAGCTTGTTGTGTATCCATGTGGACTAGAAAATCTAAACTTTAAAACTTAAAAAAAATATTGCAGTGGTTTGAGTGATGGAAGGGAGTTATTCAAAAAGCATTCTGTTTTAATTCGCTTTCAAGCCTATTTAGCTCTGATCTCTGTTTGTATTTGTGCAATGTACACAGCCTCCAAATGATGTGTAGTCAAACATGATGCGAGATTCTTACCCTTAACCTTCCTTCCAGTTTCTTATCAACATCCAATAAAACAAGCATAACCAGTCCATCACCTTGTGCAGTCTTCAAATCAAACCTGTAATTTATACAGCCGTCATAATATATTCAGTATGGAACAAACATGTACATGTATGGCAACATCAACAATATCCACATTAGCGGTAACACCATGTGAACATGATGTATGTACATGTATCTACGTATCTACATGTATGTACTTTGCTGCGTAGATTTGTTCTTTGAGAAAAGTGCTAATTGATGTACCTCAACATAAACTTCCTCAAAACCCACAAACATAAAATGATCCATTTCAAAAATATATTAACAAAATGTCCTGCTTTAACAGTATGTCATGAACATGGGGAATGGACGAGCTCAAAAGCAAAGAGCGCCCTACTTTGAAAATCCTTCACATACATTACACAGACAAGGCATTTAACTGATGTACACCAACCATCAAAACTACGCTCTGTGCTCACTGTGTACATGATTGCATATGTATGTACGTACATGTGTTTCACACGTTCCATTTTGAAAAGTAAAATTAGGAATTGATAAAAGTAAGCAGAATTTATACATTCTGACAGATATAAAAGAACACTCTTAGTCATTTCCATGAATGGAAAAACTTTGGCGAAGGGTGATATTTTGGTCAATACATTCACTGCTTGACACATCAAAGTTGACTGCAGATGCTTTGACTGTTGTGTTTTTCTCTTACTTTTCTATGAAGATGAACTTCGCAGCTACTCTACGGGGTCGTTTTCAAAAGCATTATTTATCATCATATATTGATGTAAATTGAACTTACATCACAAACGTGTAAATTATGAGTTGTGTTAATTCAGTGGAGAAATAACAACTCTCTACTTATACACTGGTTCCAACATTAGTGGTGAAACAAATATTGAGCAATATCTTTCATTTGAGAGCAGCAAGAGAGTGTTAGGGCTACTATCCTCCATGGCTTGACTGATCAGAGACATTCTAAATTGTCAATATCAGAACTGGCTTTGTTATTGAATAAGGTCGCGCATACTTGAAGGTTAATTCAAAGATTTAAAAGAAGTGTTTTAAAGACTTAATATGTTCTGATTTTCAATTTCATATTTCTACAGGAAAATAACACAACTTTGATAAATAAGCTGTAAACATTTTGTCATGCTGAACTCCAAAACAATTTTTAGAACATTTAAACTCGAAAATAGAAAAAGAAAAAATCAAAATGACGGCAGAACAAGATAAATAAACCTACATAAGGTCCATGCTTCCGTTTTTCCAGCCATCCAGTGTGAGTGTAGACTCATGAGAGGGAAACGTTATTGGAGGATACCCCAGGTGTTGACATTGAAAGATGGGATCCCCACCAACAAAGCTCAAACCAGAAGTGTTCATTGCCAGGGCTTCCAGAACATTGAATCTATCAATATAGACCTCTCGTAAGCATCCAACCAGGTTAGCAGATTTGTCAAGACCTATTTAAGGACAAACCAATCAAATTGTATCAAAATTCACAACCAATAATACTCAAATCTAAAAGTCATCAATTCATGAAATAACTTTTTCTCAAACTTCAGTGACCAACCAATTTGCAACTCATGGATCTTTTTGGTGCCCAACACTAGTCAATTTAGACTGAGTAAACAGGTAATATAACACGTATAATTTTGTTAAGCCTTATAACACAAAAAGTTAATTCTCAAAATGAACTTTCCCTGCAGCTATTTCTACAAAAATAAATACTTAATGTAAATTAAACTAAGATTTTGATATATTGAGCAAACTGCACTAACTATACGTCACAAACTTTGATACTTTGTTATACATCAGGTGGACCACTATCTTGAACCATCTTGTTTGATTACAAAGGGGACATGTCAAACAGTCCTATTAAAATAGTTTGTTTTCTTGTCATCTTTACACTATATGTAAATAACTGAATATTATTATTAATTATAAAACTAGATTGCTACATGTACATCTTTAATTTACATTGTGAAAATAACAAAGACCCTAAAATGTTTACCTGGGAATCCATTCATGTTTTCACCACCACCAATGAGCGCTTTACCATCAAAATGGAATGAGCCATCACCATCAAGTACAGCCTGCTCATATCTCTGCCCATCAAGCTCTACTACAATGTGCTTATCGAAGTGGATAAAGCTTACAGAATGCCAACTAAAAAAGAAAGAAAACATCAAAGCACAAGGATGTTATAACATCTGTAGAAACTAAATTTGTTATAACAAAATATGTCGTCAGCGCAATTATCTTAAAACAGTCACCACTTGTTTACACCCTGAGAATATCTACAATAATGTTGAGATGATCTGCATCAGTTGCCAACAGAAAAAGTTAATTGTTGCAACAGCAGAAAAATGTCTACTTCCGCAAAGTGTTTCCGATAGGTAGAAATCAAAAGTGTGGTTGTGCATTTATTACAAATTACATTACAAATGACATTAGATGCTTCAATTTACAATCAGTTTAGAGTACAAACACACATGGCACTTTATCTGGAACCTTACATCAAAATGAACGCCACCGTTTTGAAAAAGTAGGCTCTTTTACATATTGTGGCCACATCCTGGAAATCATCATCGCTAACCGATCCTGAACGCCATGACCATAAATGTTTCCATGACTTGTTCCATGACATTCACATAAAGTCTCAGTTACAATGACATTAGAGTTAACTTTCTGCTTGATTGTGATGTATTTGCATTTGCAGAACAAGAAAAATGCAGGTCAACCTGAGGGCATCTTTGGCAGTCCATTGTCTCTTTTGCACTAAATCTAGTTGCATAGTTTGATGTCAGTATGACAAAGAAAACTCATGCAAAGTTTTTGGTAACTCTTTAACAATTGCGTAACATTATCCAAATTAGAAAATATTTATCTTCAGACAAAGATTCATGCATTTATCTCAAGTAGACAGCATGGCTTAATTAAGATTAAATACACATGCATGGAACGTACCTGTCATCGTTGATAGGTTGGTTATTCTTAAAAAGGAACCTATTTTCTCTTGATCCAAGTTTGACATTCACCACCAACCTGCCGTTCTGAATGAACATGGCAAGATATGTCTGCACAGGTACAGCACCAACGGCATAAAACAGCATACCAACTACCTGCTCTATCCCAACCTACAATATGATGAACATGTGTATACTTTTTATACTATTTAACTTTAATGTATTAAAATTAACTGTTAAATTAAAACCTTTTTGCTATGAGTTGTATTCACAGTTGCACTTAAAACATATATTTATAGGGAGCAAGTATACTTGTACTGTATATAAATAGATGTCTCTGTTTCTTTACAGACATTTTTTATGTAATAATTTAGCCTTACACACATGTATCCCTTAAGTGGCGTCCATTGCCAGGAGGCATAACAAATACATGAATAGAAGTTGTGACATACCTTGAAGCTCAGATTGATATGACTTGTATCCATTGGCAACTTCTCCTTACTTGAAAACATTGTCACTTCTAAAAAGTTAAAGCCTTGGAATGATACAACAGCATTCCCTGTTGAAATAAAGGAACTTGCATTGCTAATGGCACAATATTTACATTTACAACCATTGAACACACAAACAATAATAATCATAGTTACTTCATGGCTACGTTATAATGTATGAGACCTTTTTCTTTTACAAAGCTCTATGCGTTACATAACACACTGAACCGGCTTTTAACTCTCTTCAGAAGGACCCCACATATTGTTAAGTGTCTTGCAAAGGAAAGTTATTGGCTCAATGACTAGAGTATTACATGTAAATGTAAAGTAAACCGCATTGATACAATATTGTGAAAAGCAATTATTGTACATGTAAGCACAATTTTGAAGATTTTACATTTTGTGTAATAATTTCCACATAAATCCAAGAGTTATGAAAGTAAAAGCTGGACAAGTTTTGACTCAGAGATGTGCCCACTTTCATCATATCAAAAGTTGAAAAAAATCGGACAGTGCAATCTACATAATATAACAGATTTTATGTTTTCTTCCATTAGTCTGTGTTCAAATCTTGCCTGCAGGAAGTCCAGGCTTGGTGGCTCTTTTGTAAACATGTGATGTCACAGGTCGCATCGTATGCATTTTACTTGTTATCAGTAAATGCAAAACTAAATACTTCAAGGAGTTGCTCTTAGGGCTTTAGACAAAAAGTTCACAACATGTAGAACATTAAGAAAACAAATTGACAACATTTAGTAGTGAAGTTCACCAACCTCTAATTTCACATTTACTGCCATGATACCCAGTGCCTATGCAGTCACAGTGTACACTTTCATAAGAGTTAACACAGCGTCCATTCATGCATGGCATATCCAAGGCACAGCGATCAACACATCCTGGTAATGTCCCTTCTGCAAAAAAATGAACATTTTGCTATGCTATTATACAAGACATGACACTATTGGTAATTATCAAAGACCAGTCTTCGCAATTGGTGTACAATGTGGGCCTATCTCAACATAATAACAAACCTGTGAAAATTTGAGCTCAACTGATCCTGGAAGTTTCAAGATAACAATGAAAGAAAAAACACCCTTGTAACATAAGTTGTGCGCTTTCAGATGCTTATATTCGAGGCCTCAAATTCTAAATCTGAGGTCTCAAATTCAAGTTCCTGGAAAATTACTTCTTTCTAGAAAACTACGTTAGAGGGAGCCATTTCTCACAATGTTTTTACATACTATTAACCTCTCCCCATAACTCGATACCAAGTAAGGTTTTATGCTAATAATTATTATTATTAACATGATTAATAGTGTCCACTGCCTTTCACAAGGCTTTCAGCAAATCAGAAGTTATGATGACCGAAGAAATCAAAGGATCATAACGCATCTAAAACCAACTTAATGTTAAGCTAGGTTATCACTGTTCACAAAAGAACTAATCAACATCAACAAGTCTTAAGAAATGTTGCACAGATTCAAATGTTGTGACCCGTGGTTGGATTCAGATGATTTTGGTCGCTAATCAACTAGAGTAATGAAGTCATCAGCATGTTTGAATAGCAAAATGTTGTCGCTTTCTTGACTGACCACAAAATCAATTATCATACACATGTAGGCCTACATGTAGCAAGAAATACAACAATGCAGATTTAAGTTCCCTGACATGGTACTCTTGCTATGAGAAAGTGTATCTTTGTACTTTACTCTCTGCTTGCTATCTAACAAAAGGTCAGCAATCCATACAATGGTGCCATGATCAACCTCAAACTCTGATAAGTGCACCTGGGTTATTTTACATGCGTTGCACAACACATGGGACCAACGGCTCTACGTCCCATCCGAAGGGCGAAGCAATGGTTAAGTGTCTTGCTTACACAAGGGTCATGGTTTGGGATTCGAACCCACACTCTGCTGATCAGAAACACCAGATTTTGAATTTGGTGCTCTTAACCGCTCGACCACAACACTTCCACATAACAAGATGACTGACAAAGTTCAAAATACAGAAAGGAGTTCAAGCTTTTAAAAAGTGGAGTTGTACTTTGGAATAACTTACCTTGTAAATTGCCATGTATTTCCTTCCAGGGCTCCTCATCATTAGCAGAGAGGAACAAAATATCCTCAACACAACCTGTCAGGTGTCTAAAGTCCTTAGATAGAGCTGCCTCGGAACTTGGACTTAAACCTGCAAATTAAAGTGAATTAAATGTGCTAGTAATGTTGATTTGTATTCTTCTTTTGAAGAGGACGATGTTAATTACCACGGTATAACAAAACAATTGTTACACGCTATGATGACAGGGTCCAAGTTTTGTACACCTTCTGAGGCAAATGGCACCCTCTGTGCATTTGCCTCAGAGGGTGTACAAAACACCATGGATTGATCCCTTCACAGCATGCAACAATTGTATAATGAAGTATAGTGAGTAGAAGAACCACTGTGGAGCACTCAGTCTGGCATCTCCTCATCATGCTGGTCACCAGCCTGGTCACCACCCTGGTCACCACCCTGGTCACCACCCTGGTCACCACCCTGGTCACCAGCCTGGTCACCACCCTGGTCACCAGCCTGGTCACCACCCTGGTCACCAGCCTGGTCACCACCCTGGTCACCACCCTGGTCACCAGCCTGGTCACCAGCCTGGTCACCAGCCTGGTCACCAGCCTGGTCACCACCCTGGTCACCACCCTGGTCACCACCCTGGTCACCAGCCTGGTCACCAGCCTGGTCACCACCCTGGTCACCACCCTGGTCACCAGCCTGGTCACCAGCCTGGTCACCACCCTGGTCACCAGCCTGGTCACCACCCTGGTCACCACCCTGGTCACCAGCCTGGTCACCACCCTGGTCACCACCCTGGTCACCAGCCTGGTCACCAGCCTGGTCACCACCCTGGTCACCAGCCTGGTCACCAGCCTGGTCACCACCCTGGTCACCAGCTAAAAAATTATTGACATCCGGTAAGCAATCTTTTTTGTCAAATTATATCCGTTACTTCCACAGCAAAAGGGATATTAGCTTGAAATAGACAGAGCTAGAAAAAACAGTGATCGCTTCGTCAGTACCCTTTGTAACGTGACATAATCTATCCTTCTAACACCCTGATAACCAAAATAACAACGAGAAAGCATGGGAAGAATGGAAGGGTTTGAATGGCGATTCTACATGTTCTATACTTCAGAATATCTTAACCTGTAGACAAGAGAGTAGCAGATTTTAGCACCACTTTCAACCCAAGCAAATGCCAATTTGGTGTTAAAGCATGTAAAGAGCCTGAACTCTTTGGCTACAAATTCACCAAAGAGAAACTGAAGCCAAGCCCTGACAGTCTGAGCAGTCTAGCTAGAGAGATGAGCCAACAATGTATTGTTAAGAAGCTGTGAGAAGTTTGCTAGGAATGATTGGTGGATACCAAGCAAAATTCAGCGCAGCTTTTCATCATTGACAGTACCACACTCAAAAGAATAAAACATTCAAGTGGGAACCAGTAATCGGGTAATATGCAGAATTGAAAAAAACTCAAAGAGAGCATCACAAATGAAGACACTTATTGTAAATGTATGGCCTCTTTCACCCTACATGTAAATGACCTATTGTAGTACGAGCTGTGTAAAACCACATAAACATTTTGAAGACACTGTACACGTTTGGTAATTACTAAATTAGCATCAAACCTTACTTGGTAACAAGCAATGGCGAGCTGTTGATAGTATAAAACATTGTGAGAAACGATTCCCTCTGAAGTAACGTTATATTATAGTTGTTGAGAAAGAGGTAATTTCTCACTAAAATAATAAAAGAATTCTGGCCAGTAGCCTTTTATTCCTATCTGAAAGCATACTATTTTGTTCAACAAGGGTGTTTTTTCTTTCATAATTTTCTTGCAATCTCAATGACCATTTAAGTCCAAATTTTCACAGGCTTGTTTTATGCATGTTGTGTTACACCAATTGAGAATACTGGTCTTTGACAACTACCAAACATGTTCATCAGTGCCTTCAAACCAACACAACTGAAGATGAAATGTCTCTTTATACATGTATGCTCACCTGCAATGAAAACTGCTGAAACGGACTGAAGGCTCTGCAACCAGTCACTGACGGCATCTCCTTGGTACACACTAAGCCCTACAGTCGTTGCATCTACACTGATTGACAAGTCTCCTTCCATTGGTTTCTTAGTGTAGTTAACTGTGTGCCATTCATCATCGTTCAATTTATTATTGAGAGAAAACCTGGAAAGCAGATCAAAATATGAAAAATCTCGTTATGTATTTCTATGTATTTAAACTTTGTTTGACAAACCTACTTTTACTATCAACAAAACAAAATTAAAGCTCCATACTGCTTCAAACTAGCAAGATACATGCACCCCCACAACTTATCAAAATGTTGCCATCCATGGCTGCACTGTAGATGGTTTGCTAAAAAATAAATAACTGGAAGCAAATGAATGATACATTTTTAACTCAAAATGATTCTTCTTTTAGATGTATCATCCGCTTTGATACAGTCAAACATTCGCCTCCAGTCATTTGGTGTGACATGTGGCACACCCACAAAAATTGAGCCATTTTGGGTATGACTTGAGCTAGTCTAATTCCCATCATTAAGACAGTTTTGGGATCATTACAACTAAATGCCTTTCTTCCTGTAAGCAAGAACAAACAAGTATACTCATATTTCCTTGTCCTGACTGTTTCTTGAAGAAGTTTCTCCCTTATGGGTTGTGTGGGTGTTTCTTAGAAAGTTGGCAATCAGCTAGGCATTCTGACTTTGAGCTGCTAAGACGTGCAGTTGCCATTAGAATCGCTGCTGTCTTGAACAGGTTATTTATATTACAGAAACCTACATACACTGTACGTATATAGATCTTCCAGGTAATACCCATGACACATGCTTGCATTTAAACGGTTTGCATCATATCTGGGTAGTCACTCTCAATATATTTCAATCGCTGGCACAAATAGTCCCAATCTACAAGTACGCATCTTTCTTTTGGTGTACCACAGGGATCTGTTGGTGGTCCACTTAAAAACAAAATTATGCTCAGATACTCAGTCAACTCATTTGGAATCACAATGTGGGTTATTATTCCTATGCTGAGGACTTCATCTATAACTTATTCCTTATGCCCAACTGAAGACAACTTCGTTACCACCTTAAAGCCATTATACACTTTCGGTAAACAGTGTTGTCCAAGGCCCACACTTCGTGTACAGGTGTATCACAACTTAAATATAAAATAGCAAACCTGTGAAAATTTAGGCTCAATCGGTCATCGGAGTCGTGAGAACACAACAGAAAAACCCACCCTTGTTTCCGCACGTTTCGCCGTGTCATGACATGTGTTTAGAATAAATCCGTAATTCTCATTAACGAGAATTTATATTGTTTTGCTGTTTTCTCAAAAAGTAAAGCATTTCATGGAATAATGTTTCAAGAGAAGGCTTTCACCATTGCCTTCTGTAAACCATTCAAGTTGTTTGTAAATCTGTGAACTTTTATTTTTTTTCTGAACCGAAAGGGTCCAATGGCTTTAAACACACTTGAAGAACTGCATCATTGATATTCAGCTACATTTATGAATGGCACAGAACAATCTCAAACTAAATGAACAGAAATCAGAATTCCTACTCCTTGGATCCAAAAGAAACTTAGTAGAATTTCTAAGAGTAATAATAATATCCAAGTCTTATAATATGTACCAAACAAGTTACTCAAGGCGCTGAGTAATACAAACTTTCAGAAAGATAGGATTGCAGTTATGAATTTTGAGACCCTATTATTTAGCACCTTACAGCAGCCACAGCCAGGAACACCGGGGCGAACCCCTTCTCTTTTCGATAAGTGTACTGGGTTCTTTTACAAATGCGTTACACAACAATCTCTTTTGTACAGTTTCCACAGGGGTATGAATCGTACAGCTCTTCTTTGGATTTTTTCCAGCGTGTCTGTCTGATTTTGTTTGTGAAGGTCCCATATTGCAGACGCATACTACAACTGAGGTCGGACTAATGAGTAGGGCATAAGCCTGCTTGTTTATTTATTTAATGTATCTTCAATATCAAGATCTATCCAATATCAGCTTCGTAACTTGTCTCAGATTTCTAAATCTTTGACCTTTTGAAAATCTACTGAAATACTGGTTCACGCACTCATCTCTTCACATTTTAATTTCTGTATTGCTCTTACATGTACCATTCAGTCCTTGCTCTATGGTCACACTTACTAGATGCATGTCACACCAATCTTACAAGCGCTTCATTGACTCAATGGGGTTTTCATCAAGTTTTTCTTATGAATGTGCTGAAGGGAGTGGTGGTCGCTTTCCACCTTGAATCATCTTGAATCTCCTACCATAGAGGTACATGTATGTATAAAATTTCTCAAAGCCATACAATACTGCGAGTAGTTCTCTTTTCAATATTCGCGTATTGCGTTTCTGCTTCGGTAAGAGCTTTGGATGCAAAAGTGTTTGGACGGCCATTCTGCACGAGCGTTGCGCCTAGCCCTTCTTAATGGTCAAAGCGTTGACTTGAAGTACCACTGGTTGCTTTCAGTCATAGTAGGCCAGTGTAGTCTGGGCTGCGATTAGCAATATCATGGAGTTGTAGACTTAGTGTGCGATGGGAACCAGCTGTTATCATTACTTCTCCAAGGAGTTCTCTCAGTGTAGCGGTGTCGACCAGGTTGTGGACGAAGTGACCCATATAATTTACCAGACCAAGGAAAATGCGGAGTTCCTTCCTGGTGCCCGGAGAATGCATTTCTGTAAGGGCTTTCACCTTGTCTGGGTTGGGCTTCACTCATTCAGGTGTGTACAGTAACCCCAAAACTTCAGCCGTTTTGATGACACACTTATTTGCAAGTAAGTTTTATGGCCCATTTTCTTGTGCATTCCGCAGCGTTTTGGAGGCGTATGTTATGGTCACCGTTCACTAGTGCCAAAAACTTAAATATCATCTGCAATTCCAACAGTGCCTGCATAGTCACGGTATGTCTTATTAATTTTCTGTTGGAAAACATTGATTCATGTGGAGGCCAAATGGCATGCATTCAACGACCAAATGGTGTACTGAAGGTCGTACATTTAAGTTATGTTGACTCATCATCTTACTGGACATTCCAGTATCCATTTTGCGCATCCAGCTTACTGAACATTGTTGAACCAGAAAGCTTTGGGGTTATCTCTTCAAGTGTGGGCACTGGATTTAATGATCTCACTGTATAGCTTCATTGAGATCCTTTGGATTGAGGCATACGATAATCTGCCATTGTCTTTCTCTCCTATGACTAGGTCCAGTTGACTAAGTTTGTAGGCTTTGAAACTTTGGTTATGATCAATCTGTTTTCCATTTCTTTCAGTTCCACCTCAAGTCGTGCTGTGAGCTCTATTAAGGGGACTCGACGCGGTGCGTGTATCACTGGCTTTGCATGAGGATTAAGTGTTGATGTGACACTTGAAATTCTTAAATCATCCAACGGTTTCATCAAAACCATCAGGATACATTTCAAGGAGATCGGCCTTGCTGCGGACTGCTGGTCTCTTTTCGAGTGGCGAAGCACTGCGTGGGTGTGGCAGACTGTTTTGGTTGGTACAAAAAATGGACTTATCTGTCACTGCTGGATTGTGAATTGTCCTATAGAAGTCTGCTCTGGTGGGTTGGGTGTATTCGCAGTCCAAGTTCCCGGTTTTGTTTCCACCGAGCAGTGTAGTGTAAGCGGATTCATCGCTTGACAATTAGTTTGCAAACCACAAATTGCTGGGCCTGCTGCATCCGTGACATGGAAAATGCAGATTGTATCTCAAGTATTTAGTATGCACATGGAATCTTAACTGTGCCCAGCTGTATAAGCTTGGATCTACCGTATGCGGTCAGGGCCATGTTGTTTTGCTTCAGATATTCCGGTTTCGGATTTCCTTCACTTTCCTCTGGGAAAATTATGCGAAAAAGGTGGACCAGTACAACGGAGCTTGATTGGTCGTCTGCCCTAAGTTTGCTTTATGTTTAGTGATGCGAAGACTTCTGCTCGAGTGACATAGTTGAGCCTACTGCTGCTAATGTTAATGGTGCCGATAGTGAGAAGTTCAATCCTCATCCTCATAGACATAGTGCACACGTCTGCGAGGAGATTTGGAACGAGGGTTTTGTTGCTGCAGTTTCCCCCATCTGGATTTCCAATGGTTTTCCAATGGTTGTCTTTTCCACATTTGTTGTATGTGGAACCATTTATAAAGCGAGGCAGTTGGTCTTTGGTTAAAACGGATGCACTATGACCAAAGTTGTAGCATTTTTTTCTGTACAAACTCCTGCCTGACTGTTTTTGGTTTAATTTAATTTACAGTACACTCACTTCTGGTGTAGCACTCTGGGGAATCTAAGCATCCTCCTGCAGGGATTTGAGCTGATTCGCAGTTGCCTCAGGCAAGATCAATATAGCATCATTTAATGACAGGGTTTTCTTCGAATACATACTTTTTCTGTACATTTTTATGGGCAGAACCCCGAATGAGTTGATCCACAACCCTGTCTTGAATTTCCTTGTCATCAGGGAGTTTGCACTGGGCTGCATTGATTTCCACTTTGTTACAAAGTCAAGGGCAGTTCAAGAAGGGTCTTGTGTCAAATCTTGCAGCTTGTATTGGAACATGTGAGTGTTTGATTGGGGCTCTAGGTGTTGTTGGACACGAGACAACAAAACTCATGGTTTCTTCTTGTCATCATCTTCAAAAGTCCAACTGTTGTTTCGAAGGATGTCCTGTGTAATCAATGCAAATCTTTTACCTTTCTGCGTGCAATGTTAACGGTCCCTAGGTTCCACCTGTTGTATCGCAACTTAGAAATACGTAAGGCTCCACTGGTTATAGAGGACCAGATTTAGACTATTGAGTCACACTAATTGCAAAAGTTTGTTTTATTGCTGATTATTGTTTATTGGGTGGTTATTGATGACATATCCAAAATCGGACAAGAGTTTCAAGCCAGAAGTGACCTAATTAGAGGTGAATAGAAACCTGACCCTGGGAATCTAAAAAACATATTTGTATACTCGATTGACCCTTTCCAAATAACTAGGTCAAAGGTCAAGGGGTTAAACATGCGTTTAATTGGTTTTCTCCACTCAAATGCATTGTACATGGTACCATGACAGTGTAATAAATAATTAATCAATTCTTTGGGTTGAATGATCCCATGACCTATATAGTCATCATCTAGATCAAAGGTCAAAGGTCAACGCGTCAGCAAAATAAAAATACCACTGTAAAAAGACCACTTACTTGCGATACGTCCTATAAACACCACAGCTTGTTTCAATGCTGTATAGCATGGTTTGTTTGTCATGGAACTCAGCAAGTTGTAAGAGAAAAGTCTTTGTCCTATAATGAAGCTCAGCTACTTATGGATGTCAAGCACACACCGGGGCGATAGCTTATCTAATAACCTCCAAGGTAGTTTCTAAGTATAGCAAAATAACCATTGCTTGTAAATACGGCCACCTATCATGCTCAGTAGGAAAGTGTATGGTGGATGGTGCTCTACATGATCAATTCTTGTGAAGAAGATGGCCACACAATATCAGTGTAGTTAACAGTGCTCTAAGGAAGTTAAATGAGGCATCAACAAGGGAGGCACAAGTTGGGAGGAATGGGGGGGGGGCAACACCTAAAAGGTACCAGCTGGAGAGGCAACAATGAGGAGGCAACAACAACATGGAGGCAACAACAGGGAGGCAACAACAGGCGGGCAACAACTAGGGAGGCACGGGTTGGGAGGTAACAACGGGAGGCCGCAGGAGGGGAGGCAACACCTGAGGAGGTACCAACTGGGAAGGCAACATCGGGGAGGACAGGTCGGAAAACAACATCAGGAGAGACAACAACAAGGGGGGCAAAGCAGGGGAGGCCAAAATAGGGGAGGCATCAACAGGGTATTAGGCAACAGGAAGCAACAACAGGGGAGACATATAGAGGAGGCAAAAATAGGGGAGGCAACAACAGGGGAGGCAACGAGATGCAACAACAGGAGAGACACTTAGGGGAGGCAACAACAGGGAAGGCTACAGCAGGAGAGACAACAACAGGCAAGGAAACCTCAGAGGAGGCAACATCAGGGAGGGGAGACAACATCAGAGGAGTCAACAACTGGGGAGGCAACAACAGGCGGGCAACAACTAGGGAGGCACAGGTTGGGAGGTAACAACGGGAGGCACCAGGAGGGGAGGCAACACCTGAGGAGGTACCAACTGGGAAGGCAACATGGGGGAGGACAGGTCGGAAGGCAACATCAGGGGAGGCAACAACAAGGGGGGCAAAGCAGGGGAGGCCAAAATAGGGGAGGCATCAACAGGGTATTAGGCAACGGGAAGCAACAACAGGGGTGACACATAGAGGAGGCAAAAATAGGGGAGGCAACGGGAGGCAACAACAGGAGAGACACTTAGGGGAGGCAACAACAAGGAAGGCTACAGCAGGAGAGACAACAACAGGCAAGGAAACCCCAGAGGAGGCAACATCAGGGAGGGGAGTCAACATCAGGGGAGTCAACAATTGGGGAGGCACTGGGGTGAGAGGCAAACATTGGGGAGGCAACAACTTGGGACCAAACAACTGGGGAGGCAACAACCGGGTGGGGGGGGGGGGGCAAGAGGAGGGGGTCAACACAATAACGGCGGAGGAAACAACCGGGTAGGCAACAATGGTTGAGGCAACCGGGGAGGCAACTAATACCAAAACAGCGTGGTGTAAGCACACACGGCCAGCGGGATGGGTGAGGCACACACAACGGACAAAGTTGCTGCTGACGATGCCTGACTCAGATAGAAACAGAGATGGAGAAGCTGAAGACAGAGCAACTAACAAATCAGTGCCAGAACAATGAAGTGAGGTATGGAAGAGGATGACAATCACTATTGAGTGCCTAGAGTAGATATGGATTTCAAATACATGACTATCTCTATGGCATCAGGCATTGCATCAGGTGTGTTTATCGTCTATATACAGTAGATGCTTTTTCAACGTTTGCCATGGACACAGGTACAAACGTACCGTCGGAGAAGACTTGTAATGCGCATGTATCCACCCTGCTGGTTGTTCAAGACCTTTGACCTTTGACCCAGCTAGTTAGAGAGGTCATTTGAGTGAATTTAATTTCATTGATAGAGGTCAATTGGTACAGGGGGATTCATTCAACCCGAAGAAATCATTCATGGTATTTATGACACTGTCATGATATGCCATGTAAATGCACGAGTGTAGAAAACCAAGTTTAACCCCTTGACCCTTGACCTAGTTATTTGGGAAGGTTCAATCAAGTATACAAATTTGTTTTTCAGATTGTCAAGGTCAGGTTTCTATTCACCTCTAACACAAACCTTGTCTATAAAATGAATAGTTTGAGAGATAATTGACCTAAAAGATTGCTAATTACCACCTAATTTAAATATGCAAATTAGGGCACTTCTGGCTTGAAACTCTTGTCCGATTTGGATATGTCATCAATAACCACCCAATAAACAATAATCAGCAATAAAACAAACTTTTGCAATTTGTGTGACTCAACAAGAAAAAAATGTCTAAATCTGGTCCTTTATTAGTAGTTGCCCTTTCAAATGCAATAGTTGTGGTACTTTAGGCATTTCTACAATACATCATAATGTTGGGGCCATCAAAATAATCCCTAACCAAAAAGTGTCATCAAACACTCTTTCAATTCACAATTCCAGTGATCAAATCAATTCACGACAAAATTTTTGAATTTCTGCCGTTTCTTGACAGTTGGCGTAGAACAGTGTTTTTTCCAACAAATAATCTTAGCCATGTACTGTGCAACTGCAGTTTTTTGCCATTAGGTGGGAAAAACCATTGGGTGAAAACACTCATGCAAACTAACAAGTACAACTTGGGGGAAGGATAGTATGATGGGAAGGCAACACTTATTTTGTTTTATGTTGATAATGGGAGACGATAGCGAAACGAAGCCGCATAGTTCAAGCATGGAGCTAGCTTAATGGTTCTACTAGGTAGGTAGCATAGGAGTAGGACACGGACGGGACGGAGTAACCATCATGGAGAACCATGGATGGAGTAGGCCTGGCAGCCGTCGGGAGGAGGGTTACGTTATCGCAACGAACTAGAGTAAACGTAGAAATGCCACCTGCACCGTCCGATACCGAAGGGCAGACGGTTCCTAATAAAAGACGGTTCCTAAAGACACTTCTGTAAGTGTTTGTTAATTTACTGTTTGTTACTCACTGTTCTTTCCCGCTGCTGCCACCATCTTTACTATTTGCATTATAAATAAGGTGAAGGTAGACAGACTTGTTTAAATGTAAATTTGTATGCGCCGCCTTGTGAAAACTGAAAAAGTATGATATTTGACAGTAGAGGGCGCTATTTAAATTTATATGAGTGAGTGACGCATCTAAAGCTTAAGGCGCGCGAGGCGACACGTGGGGTGTCTGGATTTTAAGTCGTTGAATTGCAGTTACCAACGTTCAAATATTGCACACAAAACATATATTATTTTTAAAAATTTATGTTTCAACATGTTTACTTAAATTCAAATGAGCTTTCAGTGCTTTCTTTTCACAATCAATTGGTTATTTAAAAAGTGTATTCCTTCCTCAACTTAAGTGGTTGTGGACCATAAAGGAAAAGTTGACAATGAAGGAAACAATTAGAATGTATTCCTCCACTGAGTGGGATGGACACTATTGGTTATCACTATTAAGAAACGGCTCGCTTCTGAAAGTAATGTAGTTTTCGACAAAGGTCACGAAGTATTACATTTTGAATTTAATTTCGAGACCTCAGAATTTGATTTTGAGGTCTTCAAATCAAACATCAGAGAGCACACAACTTCTTGTGTGACAAGGGTGTTTTTTCTTCTTCTTATCTCGCAACTACGACGAAAAATTGAGTTCAAATTTTCACAGGTTTGCTATTTGGTGCATACGTTGAGATACACCAAGTGAGAAGACTGATCTTTGACAATCTACTACAGGTGTGTCTTTAAACCACACAATCCACGAATAACAAAATGAACGAGATTTTCTTTTATAATGAAATGCTCTGCAACTAATGGGCAAAATACCTCAATGTTAATAATGTCGCCTAAAACCATGCATGAAGATTTATATTACTGATTGTCAATAGTATACCAGAGTTTTTGTAAATAGATTCTAATTGGATACTGGGGCGATGATAACGACGTCAAGCATGCCGAGGTTGATCGTGTCTTTCTTCTTCATCATGTTCATAGTATAGAAATAATATAGACCTGCTACTTATAGTTATGTAAGGTGATGTCAAAACCATGCCTATGCCCAAAGCGAAAGCTGATGAGGGCATAGCCATGGTTTTTACATCACCGAGGCGGGAGGGCCTATAATTTCAACTGTGCCCCTTATCATAAGCGGTCAATATTTCTTTTATTACCGAATAAAGATTCTTCTATCAACAACACCGACTATACGGTGTCGTCTGCGAAGAAATGTCGCCGTGACACGCGCAACGGACACTGTGCACATTATAATATTATGCCTAGGCTACTACACACACGACCAACCCTTTTGCGACCATCAAGACGGGCACAGTCGATTGACTAACTATGACGTCATCTTGATAGAAAAGGGGGCACCTCTATTTTATTTTCAACCAATCAGATTAGAGGAATCTAATATAACTATGAGGATATAAAGCTGCAGCACGTTATGACACCTTTTGATCAATGAGGGCCGTCTACACTGTTATGTGTCAATGATGATGTGATTTAAGTTTTAAACGAAACTTTGCTGTGCTCTTTGGTCGGTGTGTGAGTGTGAATGGAGGTTTGCGTGGCACTCCCCTTCCAGTCGCTTGGGATATGGCTGTAGTTCCTGGGGCGAAACACACTCGCCAACAATTCCAAGTCAAACGAGTTGTGCGCCGCCACCGTTGACGAACGTCCCTTTTGGGGTGCGTTTTGGCGACTATGACCGGAAACAAGTTTATGATGTAAAGTTCATGACCGAAACAATTTCAGAGAGCTTATACGCGAAAACGGATCTGTAACCACAAACAGTTCATGGCGTAGGTAGGCATACATCATGGAAATTCATGAAAACTCGATTCTGTTTCTGCAAAATTAGTTTATACGGCTAACTTATGAAATACGGCTATACAAATTATATGAAACTTGAGAAAGTAGAATCAACAAAGAAAACCAGAGATAACGCTTTGAGCTCCGTTTCCGATGACGTAAACATTTTGCCCGACTGGTGCCAGATATTATCGTTTAACCTATGTCATGGTTGCACAAATTCTGACATTGGCAAACGGAGTTTCTAATTCAGTTTGATTAAAAGTTAATTTTGGAGTGTTCGTATCCTGCTACCATCATTATTAGTTATGAAATAAAATGGTATTTACTTATCTCAGATTTACGGAGCTTTTAAGGGACCAATACGTGACAAAAACAAAATCGGTAACCATTCTACGGCACTGTGTTGTATCGCATGTTTAAGGTGGCAGTTTTGTATTCAAATAATTATTTTACGATTTTTCGGGAATGCACGAAGTTTAATACGTAATGTACATAATAAAAGTATTACCAGTCGGCTATCCCAAGATGCATTGGTTTTAATACTATATGGGATGTTTGCGTTCGATTAACTCAGCCAGGGGCTCACTGGGATGAGTACATACAACCATACAACGGACTTGACCCGGTGAAGCTAATCGAACGCACCCAATGTGTTAAAGGAACACGTTGCCTTGGATCGGACGAGTTGGTCCATAAAAAGCGTTTGTAACCGTTTGTTATAAAATGCATGGTTGGAAAGATGTTTTAAAAGTAGAATACAATGATCCACACAAATTTGCCTCGAAATTGCGTGGTTTTCCTTTGACTTTGCGAACTAACACAGTCGGCCATTTATGGGAGTCAAAAATATGACTCACATAAATGGCCGACCGTGTTAGTCTACGAGGTAAAAAGAAAACCGTGCATTTTCGAGGCACGTTTGTGTGGATTATTGTATTTTACTTTTGTAACTTCTTTCTACCCATATGCATTTTATAACAAACGGTTTCAAAGACCAACTCGACCGATCCTTTAATAGCGAGGTTTAGCTGCACGTTACGCGACCGAAGTATACGTGAACGTGAAAGTCCAAAAATGGTGTTGTTTCTGGGTGACGTCGCCAATTTGGGTTTATTGCATGCTCACGGGTGACGTATGCGGTGTGTACGTAACCGACGTGGAAAATTGTACTTCAAGTACGCTAAAAACGTGATATAACGTGACACAATTTTCTGACGTTCACGTTCGTTCACGCGGAACGTGCAGCTAAACCTCCATACTATTGAAAAAAGTGGTGTACGATATTGCCGCGCATAGTTTTGCTCGACCTCCCCCCCCCCCCCCCAATAGTGTGACTCTGAAAATCCAAATAACAGCATTTTAATTGGTCTTTTGGTTGCTAGGAGAACACGTTTCGAACTGACATGGTCGGCCATTTGTGAGTTAAAGTTGTGACTCATGGCGGGCCGTATTAGCTCACGACGTAAAAGGAAAACCGTGCAATTTCGAGGCATATTATTTGTGTGGATTATCATACTCTACTTTCAAAACACCTTTCCAATCATAAAAATTCATTTCATAAACGGTTTCGTACGCTTTTCATTGAAATTTAAATATCCCATCCGCACATTGTGCAAAGGGGTATGTATTTGGATATTTCAAAGTCACGCTTCTAGGGGTTATGGATCGTGGCTTGTTTGCTAGAAAGCATTGCCATGCACTCAGTCTCACTTTGAAATAACCTGAGAATGGAGTCGCAATAACAATGATGAAAAAATGCTTACACTCAAAAAGTGTTTCAACGAGTGAAATAGAACGACTGAACCAATATTGACTAAAACAACAACAACAAAAACAGAATTGTTCGAACCAAGCCGACATTTATTGCGTGTGTTGCAAGCTTTATGATCGCACAGGTATTTCTTTTTGCAATTTGCCGGGAAAATCTGGTAACATATTTATTCATAAATACTTTGCCAATATTTTGTGATAATATTATAGGTTTTCCCGGCCAATTTCATCAATAATCCATTCACTTTAACTCCCCGCTCATTCAATTTAGTTTGAAAACGAATGCTACGTTGAATAAGGGAATCAATGTGTGGTGAAGAGGTTTTCAACTAGTGGTTTAATCCCAACGAGGCCTGGGGTCGATTTCACAAAGAGTTAGGACTAGTCCTAACTTGGGACTAGTCCTAGGAGATATGAAAAATGTACAGCTAGTCCTAAGTTAGGACTAGTAACTCGCCCTAACTCGAGATAAGACTAGTCCTAACTCTTTGTGAAATCCACCCCTGGTTCTTGATAATTTTACCGAGACGTCGTCGAGGTAAATTATCAAGAACCAGGCCTCAGCGGGTTTAAACCACTAGTTGAAAACCGATTCAACACACGTTGATTCCCACTCATAAATACCCTTTCGGTCAAAAAACATCAACACTTTTTGGTCAAAAAGTAAAATAAATGCAAAAATTATAATAATTGTTCAATGATTTATTTCAACACAACACCCCTCCAGCTATGAAATGGTGAGGCCCTCGGGTAAACAACTCCTTATACGGGAATGCTGTGCGCGTCGCTTATATCGCGTGATGTGGCACAACTGTTCCGGCCGTTGCTCTCGACCAATAGGAACGAAGAAACTGTCTTATAAGCACAGGTGCCAACTCGCGTGTCACGCCCATGTTTTAACACTTTTTACTGGTGTTATACCATCCGTTTAAACACCCCACGTGATGCACTCTTAACCGATCAGAATGGATAAATAGTCTAGGTATTTATGAATCAGCATTTAACTATCAAAAAGCAAACTTTGCCAATTAATGTTTGTATTCAAATTGAAATTCTATGTTATGTGCTTTCTGCTGATTCGTATAGCTGCCTATTTACAGGCAGATACTTTGAGGGAAACTTATTTGGCATTATCTCCAAGTGAAGGCCAAACAAATTAATGTTTGCTCAAAAGATGGCTGCCCGAGGTCGGTCAGTGATTAATGTAGATATACAGGGTGGGGCTGGTTGAAACATTCTAGAGTTACGTGAATTTCTTTTAAAATTGTATTGACCCCTTATGATTGTAAGACTTTATTTCCTTTGAATATTTTGTTAAAATTCTCATTTGAAATGGTCCTGACAGTAGCATAACCAGGGCAAAAAAAAAAAAAAAACACCACCAAGGCTAATGCAAAATGATTAGTTTTGCATTTCAAAGTTATCGGGTGCAGACCTAAACTTAAAGGCAGTGGACACTGGTAATTACTCATTATCATAAAACCTTTCTTAACTAAATAATGCAAATTGAAATCACTTACGTCTCTACGTTTTCATCCAGCAGATGACTTGCAAGTAGTTTCCCTTGTTTGAGTTCAAGCCAAAACAGATAGGATGGCTTATCTTGCGTTTTGTTGGCAAAGTAGTGGAGAAACAGCAGTGCATCGGCATCTAAAGTCTTGAATTTGAAGGAAATCCCTTGCGGTGAAGAAGGCAACCAATTGGGGGAAAATTGCACAAACGACGAGTCTTTGCTTGTAAAAGTAAGTGACTGGGTTGAACAAAAGAGAATTACTAGAAAAACACCAAAAACGGTGATTCTGACGAATTCCATGTTAGGCTCAATGGGGTGATACAACAAAAGAAGGGGAAGTCAGTAAGGTTAATGCCTATAAGCCAGTAGGTCACTCACGACGGTGTAATGCAAAGACCTATCACATGATTGATATAGCCAGGGACTGGGCAGGAAGACACGATTACCCAGCAGCCCCCATGTATGATTAATTTGTCGGTCTTACATTTGCGCGTCCTGCTTATTCATCATCATTTGCGTTAGGGGGACTTCCTACTTACTAGTACATGTAAGAAACATCTTCTCTAAAGGTTACCCATATCCACAGATTGAGTCAAGAAACAATAGTAAATTTAATGTTTTGGCTGATTTCATTTATTACTACATAATTATTTTATTGCGGAGTCGATGATGTTAACAAATTTATTCGTTTATTAAATTTATATAACAAATCTGTCATTTATCATCTTAAATAAGTTAAAAATTCAACCCAATATACAAACGAGTAGTTATGGTTTACAGCTCCAATTAGATTTAAGGTTCACAAAATTAAGCTGCTGAAGCAAATTCAGCCATTAAGGTTTCCCTTTCAGTTTCAGTTCTCGTGTGTATTTATTTATTTCATTCAAGCAACATTGACAAAAGCATAGCTTTAGATAGCCAAAAAAGGATACAACATTAATGGTTAGCTTGGTTGTTGTGAGGTATTCGAGACACCAATGTTATTAATTTTGTTGTCAGTATCAATAGTTGAGACTTTGTTGATATGGACCCCTCTATGCTTTACATGGGGCCTTTACCTCGTATGAGTTACTTTGTTGGCCATACTTAATGCGCACGCGCATTACGCATAGCGAATACACGTTGCCTTGGATTGGGCGATGTTGGGCTATTAAAACAATTTGTTATGAGATGATACTGTATTCAGTTGAAACTTTCATAGGTGACTTCTATAGTGTCTTCCGACGTAATAACTTTGCTTATTTTTTATATCAGCTTCACAAGCCAAACGATGACCATACCTTTGTACACTGTATTTTGTTGGATTTTGCATGGACGGCGTTATCATTAGACTTGACTCAAGTCCCAATCCCGTGCCATCCCCAGAAAACTACTGTTTTGTGATGCTCTGCATTCCCAAACCTGTTCCGCATGCGGGACAGGGACTTGACGATGTCGCAGTCGCCTGGTATGTAAATGTATTCATTTATGAATATGTAACGTTGTTATACGTGATACGTTTTGACCAATCAAACGCACCCAAAAAGAAGACTAGTTCATTTGTCACTTGTGGGTTAAAGGCAGTGGACACTATTGGCAATTGTCAAAGACTAGCATTAACAGTTGGTGTATCTCAACATATGCATAAAATAACAAACCTGTGAAAATTTGAGCTCAATCGGTCATCGAAGTTGCGAGATAATAATGAAAGAAAAAACACCCTTGTCACACGAAGTTGTGTGCGTTTAGATGGTTGATTTCGGGACCTCAAGTTCTAAATCTGAGGTCACAAAAACAAATTCGTGGAAAATTACTTCTTTCTCGAAAACTACTCCACTTCAGAGGGAGCCGTTTCTAACAATGTTTGATATCATCGACCCCTCCCCATTACTCGTCACCAAGAAAGGTTTTATGCCAATAATTATTTTTAATAATTACCAATAGTGTCCACTGCCTTTAAGTACTTAGTTGATGATTAAAATACATTTTTTAATAACCAATTAATTATAAAAAAGAAAGCACTAAATGTTCATTTGAATTTAGGTAAAACGTTGTAACATACATTGGGGTCGGTTTTGTTTGCAAAATTTGAATTTTGGGAAGTGCAATAAAACGACTTATGACACCGACACCCCCTTGCCTGCTAATGAGTTTACCCGCCCCACGTGCGTGCCGCGTGTAGACGCGTGCCTTACAACGTCATACTCTGTGATGTCACAGAGTATAATGAATATTTTACCGGCAGGGCAGCGCTTCCGTGATCCCATTGGTTTTGTACATCTCCCCATTTGGGGAGACTTTCCAATAACAACGTGCAGAGTAAGACTTCGTCAAGTCCCATTCTCGGGACCACATTTTGACGGCGAGCGCGCACGTAGTATACTGTATGCTACGGGTTGTTTCATAGTAAGTTGAGGTAGCTTTAGGGACCTCTCACACGAGAATGGGACTTGAATCAAGTCTACGTTATCATGGGTTGGGCACGTTTATTTATTGTTTGTTAAAAGCGGCATGGAGAGCGGGAGTTGGCCCAACACTGGTCAAACATCAGCGGCTCTATGGTGTTAAAGAGAACACCAGCTTCGTTTGGGATATTTGGGCTGCACAGTAATAGACTAAAATATGACTCCAAATGATTTTACATGAATGGAGAACCCATCAAATTTGGCAGTTTTCGCGCATAAAAACCCCCCCCAAAACACGAAGGTCAAGTGACGTATCCGAACCAAAATTAATGGTTTCGATAAATCAAGGGATCTTTCGAGTTAGTCTTACCTCCAGCCGTATGAAAGTAAATTACTATAAAAAAAACCATTTTTTTAATTTGTCTACAAGTTGTTAAGTGTTTGGCAAAACAAAACAAAGTATCGATAAAAGTTGTAATTTTTCAAACTTAAGATTCGCATTAAGAGAGTCCGTGAAACGGAAGCGTGTTATAAGGCACAGAGGCCCGGGGCTTGCGGAACGTAGGCCTTATATGGCACATCACGTACAGCCGGTGTCGTGTCTGGTTGGGCTATATGAGAGACGAACTCCGGGGCATTGACTCCTCTTGCCGGTATAGCCATGAGCTTGTGGGAGATTGTGGGAGGGGTAGCGCGCCAGACCACCAAGTACTTGTTTGTCATTGTGGGTTTGTCATGTTGTTACACCTCGCTGATGATCGAATCCGCTTGGTGTCTTTATGATCGCCACGTTTCGTGCGTGACAATTCCCTCCCCTGATTTGTAAGGAGTTTTTTCTTAAATTATAATCAACACTTAGTTACCTGTTCATGTTTGTTGTGTTGTCATTTAGCCTTCGAGAAAGACTCTGCTAGGGTCGAAACGTCAGGCCATTAACTATTTTTTGCATTTATACTCTTGGTCCATTTGGTTGGTAAGTTGTTTGCAACAGCTAATTTTATTTTCTCAAATTATAATTAAGTTAAATTTATGACGTCAACACATAATGCCACTTTAGTTATATTGACGGTGTAGTGTTCAGTTTAAATCATTTTTGTGAAGGACACAAAACCCTGTTCTATCACCCCCATTCTGAAACAACTACACTGGCTCCCTATCTCTCAACGAATCATCTTCAAGCTGATGCTCATTGTCCACAAAGCTCTAAATGGCAAGGCTCCCCACTATATTTCTGAACTGCTTCAAGTTTACACTCCTTCAAGGAATCTTCGATCAAGTTCCATGCTTCTCCTCATTGAACCCAAGTCTCGACACTCATGGGGTGACAGGTCTTTTTCTGTAGCCGCGCCACGCATCTGGAACTCTCTACCACTTAATCTTCGATCTTGTCTTTGTACCGCAAAATTCAAGTCTCTTCTCAAAACTTATCTTATGTCACAGGTTTTCAATGACTAATTTTGTTGTGTCTGTTTTTCTTTGTGTTGTGTTTTTGTTTTGTTTTGTTTTGGTTTACTGCGCCTTGAACACCCAGCAGGGTGGATATGTGCGCATTACAAGTCTTATTATTATTATTATTATTATTATTATTATTAAAACCGTAGCCCCTAAAAAGGACAGGAGAGTAAGAAAAATAAGAAGTAATTATTAGCATAAAACCTTACTTGGTAACGAGTCATTGGGAGACGTTGAAAGTATAAAACATTGTGAGAAACGGCTGTCTCTGAAATGACATAGTTTTCGAGAAAGAAGTAATTTCCCACGCATTTTGATTTCGAGACCTCCGAATTGGAATTTGAGGTCTCGAAATCAAGCATCTGAAAGCACACAACTTTCGTGTGACAAGGGTGTTTTTTCTTTCATTACTAAATCTCGCAACTTCAACGACCAATTGAGCTCAAATTTTCACATGTTTGTTATTTTATTCATATATTGAGATACACCAAGTGGGAAGACTAGTCTTTGACAAGTACCGAGTATATGGTGCTAACACACATCGGTGTGTGGGTAAAAACCAAAATGAATTGTTTATCCCCGATGTAAATTTCAATCTGTTTGCAGTACCCGCTGCTCAATATATGATTCGAACTGCCTCTAACTACCTGGTCGTCTCGGTGGTCTATTGTTAAGGCACCGCTCTGGAAATGCAAAGGTCGTGGGTTCAAATCCCGCCACAAATTATACCATTTTTTTTACAGAGCTCAGGAAAGTACGTAGTACACAGTGCTTATACACGCAACGGTGAATATGGGTAAAACCAAAATTATTATTCTTTGTCTCCGATGCAAAGTTGCGTCTGTTAAATAATTTGCGGTACCCGCTGCTAAATATAGTATTCGAACTGCCTCCATAGCTACCGGGCAATCTCGGTAGTCTAGTTGGTATGACACAGCTCTAGAATTGCAAAGGTTGTGGGTTCGAATCCCACCAGAATAATATGCCTGTGATTTGTTTTGCATAGAGGACTGGTATAAGTACCGAGTATCAGTGCTAACACATGTCGGTGTATGGGTGAAAATAAAAAAAGTATTCCATCCCCGATTTTGTATAGTATGTCAAATCGTTTGCGGTACCCACTGCTTAATTTATTAGATAGGACTCGAAACTGCCTTTAGCTATCGGTGGTCCTTGTTATTGAACACACTGGCGCTTTTTAAAGGGTGTCTCAAACCGCTTCAACATTGTATTGTAACCCCTGGTTAATTTGACTAGTATCATTCCTTAAAGCCATTGGACCCTTTCGGTACAGAATTTTTTTCTTCACAGATTTACAAATAATTTACAGGGTTTACAGAAGGTAATGGTGAAAGACTTCTCTTGAAATATTAGTCCATGAAATGCTTTACTTTTTGAGAAAACGGTAAAACAATATAAATTCTCGTTAGCGAGAATTACGGATTTATTTTAAACACATGTCATGACACGGCGAAACGCGCGGAAACAAGAGTGGGTTTTCCCGTTATTTTCTCCCGACTCCGATGACCGATTGAGCCTTAATTTTCACAGGTTTGTTGTTTTATATACAAGTTGTGATACACGAAGTGTGGGACTTGGACAAAACTGTTTACCGAAAGTGTATAATGGCTTTAAACAATTTAAGCTCCATGGGGAGTATATATACAAACACATCTGGATTTCGTTCAGCAATTTGTATGGTTTATTTGCAGAAATTATTATATAACTATTTTACATGACATGACATGATCAACTGAACTGAAAGCTCTTACCCGTAAACGTATCTAGAAAAGAGGCATTCCATTCTGCCCTGAAGAAAATGTAAAACATATCAAAACGCAGGAATTGATAAAAATTGTCTAACCACACAAATTTACACACACATGAAAGTTGCATAAAATTTTAAAAATGAAAGCCATATGGAAAACTCATCGCCAACTTACATTTATAAGCATGTTTTGGAAGTATACTCTGGTATAATTGTGGCTAACATTTTCTTACATTCGGCTCATTTCTTTTGCTTAAACATTTGAGACACCCACACGTGTACAAGTTTATGCACCAACAACATTTGTGTTACACAACGATTTACATCATCAATTGAATTTGAAAAAGTGTTAACAAACCTGAGCATCATCTTTAAGACTACTTAAAGGACATAATCTTGAGACAAATTGTGGAAAAAAAGATGTAAATTGTATTAGCGGTGCAATTATGAATATCTGCTTTAAAATTATACTTGAAGAAAAAAATCCAAGTTGCTCTTATCTTCTCTTTTAAAAAAAATCAATGTTAATTAAAAAATAAAATAATGAAAACTATATAATGCTTAATTGCGTTAAATATGGAAGACATCAATAAAATAATTATGCTTTTGTTGCATAAATCAAGTCAACGTAGAGGCACACATTGAAAACAAAGGTATGTCGGTAAAGACTTGTATTACTTTGAACTTTTTCAATACAACCTCTTTCCACGATTGAATTTCAAATCATTTTTGTAGAAACTAATATTACATGTAATCTGCTCCATAATTCAAATAAGACGTAAAACTCTACACTTTTATTTATTTATCCTATGTCCTAACATTTCCTAGAATGGCCGTGAGTCAAGTAAATACTGTTACACTACTGTTGCATGAAAAGTTTGTCCTAACTCATAGACAAAATATCAATATTAATTTAAACCCTCTTTTGGTAACATACAAGTTATACAAGATCTTTTAAAAAGAAAAACATTTTCTGAGGAAATGAAGTAAATTTTTGTTACCAAAGGCAAGTTTTGTCAAATTATTTCAGCTTAAAAAAAATTGCAAAATACCTAGAAATTACCAAAACCGTGGATACCGGCACTACAATTCTGCCTCTCAATTTAATGTCTCATTTTCAAAAACTAAGTTTGAATGATATGGAAAGGTTTGCGGTAACATCGTGTAATGACTATCTCTAAATGAGTTGGGGTGGTTCTGAAAAGAACCGTTGGTTTCAACTCGACGCGTCGACGTTTCGATCAGTATGCTCTGATCGTCTTCTTATCTCAAGAAGACGATCACAGCGTACTAATCGAAATGTCGAGTTGAAACCAACGGTTCTTTTCAGAACCACCCCAACTCATTAGAGAAAGTCATTACACGGTGTTACCGCAAACCTTTCCATATCGTATTTCCACCATGCAAAGTTTCAAATCTTACTTAGGTTTGAATGGTTATTAATCTCAGATTGATTAAAGGAACACGTTGCCTTGGATCGGACGAGTTGGTCTATAAAAAAGCGTTTGTAACCGTTTGTTATAAAATGCATATGGTTGGAGAGATAATTTAAAAGTAGAATACAATGATCCACACAAGTTTGCCTCGAAATTGTGTGGTTTTCCTATTACTGTGCGAACTAACACGGTCGGCCATTTATGGGAGTCAAAAATTTGACTCCCATAAATGGCCAACCGTGTTAGTCGACGAGGTAAAGGAAAACCGTGCAATTTCGAGGCATGTTTGTGTGGATCATTGTATTCTACTTTTACAGCATCTTTCTACCCATATGCATATTATAACAAACGCTCTTCAAAGACCAACTCTACCGATCCAAGGCAACGTGTTCCTTTAAAGCCAACGGTGCTTGTCGAGTCCAGGGGAAAACAACACCTGGGCATGTTTTTCCGCATTCATAACAGTTGATAGGTAAGTTGGAGTAGTAACATTTTGTTTGCATGCAGAAATATGTCATTGTCATACTTTGAATACAATTGCCAATCTTCCAGACTATATATCTTAGCCATTTAAAGTGATTATCTAGTGTTTGAAAAGCCAGAATGAAACGTTGTTTGCTGTACCTTATTACAATGATAAAAACTGACATTGGTAAGTAGTTACAAGTTCTGTTCTTGAAAGGGTAAACCCTTTTGAAGGTGACAATAGGTTTTCCTGCAAGATCTCTAAATCAACACATAATACAGTGCTTCATCACACAATCAAGGAAAGATAAAACCATTTAAAGTATAATTCAAAGAAAAACATAGCTATTAACCTCATAACAAAAATAAATCAAATAAATTAATTGACGAGATATTATTTCCTACTAGAAAATACCTGTGGCTATGGGGGTATTATCTCAGAGTAACAAAATAATGTTGACACAAAATAAAAAATGATAAGCCTACAAAGAAAGAACAATTAGGTCTTGTATTCGAGACATCAAAGGCTTCGTACAAAACAGTGCTTTATGTCATTGACTAGTCCCATCTACTGTAATAATCTTAATTAAAAAATATACATGGATAAAAAGCATTATAACACAATGGATAAGAATATACTGGTACTGTATTAGTATATTAAAAAATATGCATAATAAATATTCATATTTACATATTAATATGTTATCTGTTACAAAAGCTGCTGAAGTTAAAATAATACCATAAGTATTCTTAAATATGTTACAATTGTAATACTGTTTACGAATTACTTACAAGTGAGGTCACAAGATCAACAAAGCATTGGATATAATTTATACGATGATCATCGAAGCATTAAAAAAACACCAATAATGCATTTATAGTATAGTATAAATAGTAATTTAACAAGATGAATACACAACAACATCGTATTTGTATCACATATACGTATTATAAATCCTAGTAAAAATAATTTCACAATGTTACATATCAACACCATTTCAAGAAATACACAAATACGGTATTGCCTCTAACAGTTGTATCAATGTATTTCTACTAATCACACCCATAAGCCAAGTAATCAAGAGCACTACGAGCTCTAGTTTAATTCATTATTACAATGTCTCTACAGCAATGTTTTCGTTAAGAAACAGTTCGATATCAGGAACGAATAATTTTAACACAGCACAGCAGCCCTAAGTTTCAATTGTTGAAAAATTGGCTTGAGTTTGTCAAGCTTGGTAAACATTGCTCTCGAAGCGGATTTTAATATTTTGGCCTCAAAAATTCGACCAAGCCCAAAATGTATTAAGGTTTAATCACAACGAATAAGTCTCAAGAAAGTTAGCACTGGGTATACATTGATTTACCCTAGATTTATTGGTATAGGGAAAACACTTAAAATCAGCCTTGCTGAGCATATGTACATGAACGAACCGTCAAGGGGATATAGTACAAACATTTCATGCATATATTAGATTATGCTCTTTTAAGGTGATGGTTGCTGTACAGTTAATAATTTGACAAGTGAGGGACATTATTGAAATCGTGCACATAATGCATAAGGGAAGTATTATTGTTCAACACAAGATGCCACCAAACAAACCCAAAACCAAACCCATTTTTGTGTAAAAAGGGGCATTTCTTATTTCATCATTTGGTAAGAGATTCGGTTCCACGCAAACATTAACTATCTTAATGGCCCTAATATGAATACAACAATTCTGAAACTATAAGCAACAGAAAATCACAGATGCTGCAACATTTGACTGTTATTTAAGTTGACTAAGTTGGCACTGGAAGATTATCTAACGGACATGTAGGTTAGATACCCCATATTTCCTCAATTCCATATGCACTCAAATCTATTGGAAAATAAATTTGTCACAAAAATGAATTCGAGCTTGAACCTCCTCTTTCAGACGAATTGGAGGACAATCTATCTGTACAACATCACAAATTGAAAGTGATAATGTCCGTATACTTTGAGTTTGTATTTGACTCTTTTTTTGAAAGTAATTTAACAACCCATGTTGTTGTTAACATTTATATCAATTAAATAAGTAAAGCTTCATCTTAGTTTTTGGATTTCAAAGAATGAATCTCAATATTAATCTACAGATAACGAATAAAGCAGTGACTGGAATACATTTTAAAATATCAAACAAGCGCATTTACCAATGAAAATGGTACAAATCTCAGGTTATTGGTGGCAGCTAATAGACTGGTTAATTTGTGCATGGTCTCTTTTCACAATAATCAAGCAGTACGAATAGGCTTTGTATATATACGGGAAAATGGTAAGCCTTTCACTACTTGATTATCTGTCCAAACAGTTAGTATCTTCAGTTGTATAAAAAGCTGCACATTAGTTACAGGATGAATAGTTGCAGGAAAATATGACTTTACAATAAATAGGCCAAGTTTTGTTCACAAATAACCACCAATTGTTGACACAACAAACTTGTTGCAACAAATGGTAACGAATTCACAAAACATAAAACAACCTCTGCTTACAATCCTAACAACTATTAAACATAATACAAATTTAACTTCCCGCACACACAACTTATTTAAATTGCACATTAATTTGCAACAATAACCTTAAACCAGATCAAATGGATTACAAAAATAAAATTCCTACAAACAAATAGTTAAAATCTCAATACTGTCAAGTATAAATAAAAAGGTTAGCGAGAATTGTTTATTGTATCAAATGCGATAAGGTTTCTTGCTTGGTGAGGGAAGATATTATTTATTTTGTGACAATAGTTCACAGACTAAAATGTGTCAAAGTATCAGGAATTAATAATCAGGCATTAACCTTATTGAGATTCTTGGGATACAATAACATCATTCTTTTTTCTTTTAAAATTTAAAGGTTAAATTTCAGGTATATTTTTTACAAACAAATCAACTGTGTTTATTCAATGTTATGATAACAATAAGAAGCTATGCACAATATCAAATGTTATCACATTGGTTGGTTTACATTTGGATGCGTAATACCTTAATGTGGTTATACATTTATATGCATGGTTTTACTTAAATGGAATAAATAAATGCTGGTTAATGTTTTTTTACGATATTGCAAAAACTTTGTTAAATTTGTTGATACATTTTTTACTACAAAATAATGTACTTGTTGTGTACATTATGAGCTTTTGTATTGGAGTTCCTACACTTATAGGGTATCAGCATACAGTGTGACTAACAAACTGATACAGGATTGGCTTAGTGTATAAAGTCTATGCAGTGTACTACAGCGTTGTCCTGAATATGAGTCATCTTTGTTAAGCTGTGGATTTCATCTGCTGAACATTTTGGGGAACTATGGTTCAGATGAAAAAACTGTCATTTTGGGGCACACAACATAAAATATAAAAAAACCAAACCCAGAATTATACAAAAATATAAATAACAAAATACAAATAAATAAGAAGTCAGAATTAGCTTTAATTTGTGGAATTGAGTGCACTTTCACATTGTGGCAAACCAACCCCAGTCGGCAGCTATGCATGCGCAAACATATCCATAATAAGCTTGAATGACAATCGTTAAATTAAGTCTGTCTGTATGTACACAGAATGAAGAGTCTAATAGTGCTAATTAATGGCTGTGTTGGGAGTGGAATCATGATCATGGTTTGTAGTATTATAACGCCCCCACACACATGTACCTAAATCTGCCATGTGAATGGTTTAAAGTAGGCCGGCATAACCCATGTACTAAAACTGTAGCAAGGACAGCTTCTTGGTACCAAGACATAATTAAGTGGTAGTGTAAAGCATGATGTGTTAACAAATATACATGTATGGTTAATATATGGTTATGTTCTTGCAACTATGACTCCCTCGTTGATGATTGGACAATTCCATTTTCCCCTTGGCTTCACCTGTGAAAAATCTCCTGGGCAGTTGATGTTTCAACCTAAGCATTGGAACAGTCAATATTTGTAAACACTTCCCAATTACACTTGAATGAAACTGAAAAGATATAAATTCCTGAAACAGAGATAACCATACCATTGACCTTTCAAACACCGCTCTTGTCTTTGACAATGAAGTCAACAATTGACAAAGCCAAACATTAAATTAAGGAGTGCTGTCAATGACATGTAATTAATCTGCTGTTCAAATTGTTAATTCACAAAGGATAAAAACTTAACATTTGTTTTAAACCGGCAGTTATGAACTCGTTGCTACCCTTTTATCCGTTTATCTAAAATAAGGAGGAAACTCCAAATTGAGTTGTATCGTCCCTTAAAAATCAACATTAACATTTCCACTGACCTTATCACCCAAAATGAATAAAACAAGGTAGCACATTAATTTTGGGATATCTGAGTTTATAATGCGAAGAGCCCAATCATTGAATAAGCCGTTCAATGTAAGTTATATACACCTATCTTGTTGAGTCTTCCATTTTCTCCTTCCTGGTTTCCTTGTTATTCAAAGACAAGTTTCATTTTGTTTTTGAAAATGTTGAGTTTATATATAACAACATGAACAATTGTAAAATAAATATAGATATGAGAACATTGAGTACTACTGGAAAGCTTGATGGAAGCGTGGCAATGCTGAATGCATATTGGTGAATGGTACTTGCACCATACTGTGAATGTTGTCTGTACATGGTGACTGCATTGTTTGTAGCTGTTGTTGTGATTGATGCTGCATTTGTGGATGGAGTTGTTGCTGGGATTGCTGATGTTGGGGTAGACATATTGTAATAGGGCTGTGAGGTAGTGTGTTAGGTGGGGAAGTGGGTGTCAAAGTTTGCGGAGGAGTTGGTGGTGGTATTGGAGAATGTTGCTGGATTGGTAGAAAGCCTAAAAGTTGACCTAAATCAACAGATCCTGAGTGGAATGAATCTGCTCCTGATATTCCTTTAAGGTTGCCAGAGTCTAAAGATGTATCCACTGTTGTCTTTTCTATCATCAATCTAACAGGTGCCTTAGGTGATGAAACCTTCTGTGCAATCTTGTTGGAGAACCTAGGTGTTGGTACTGGAGGAATCTTCAACAAATCTGTTAACTGGTGAGAAGATGTCATTTGTCCAATTGAGCATTGATTACCTTGAGGCAGAGGAATATGAATTTGTCCTTGGAATTGCTGCATATCTAACATCTGTTGAACAGTTGCTGATCCCACAGTTTGCAAATGCTCGCCTAATTTAACCCGTAATTGCTCGCTACTATCATGGCTTTTTCTTGTATGTCTTACAAGATGATCTTTACGACCAAACCTTTGCCCACAAGCTTGACATAGGAAGTCTTTTCTGCCTGTATGTACAACCATATGTCTCCTCACATCTTTTCTTGTGTAAAATTGTCTATCACAATGTTCACACCGATGTCTTTTCTCTTTAGCGCCATTTGATTTTCCTGAATGAAGTTTGATATGTTCAAGTAAACTTTGTGTGTTTCCAAAATCTTTATCACAAATTTTACAAGTGAGCTCTCCTGACGCTGCAGCATGAAGAGCAATGTGCTTCTTGAACCCTGGCTTAGTGTTGTACATTTTCCCACAATCACCACACCTAAAGGAGATTTTATTAGGGTCATGGGTTTGCAAGTGGTTTTTTAGGTGATCTTTACGATGGAATTTTTTGTCACAGTATGAACAAATATGAACTTTCATCGGAGAATGGGTCGTCACATGGCGTAATAATTTGTATTTTGAGATAAACGCCTTGGTGCAATCTTTACTTGTGCAAGGAAAAGGGCGCTCCCCTGTATGGATGTAGCTGTGTGTTTTCAATTTGTCCGAATTTAAAAACACCTTTGGACACAAATGACAAGCATATGTTACATGATCTTTTCTGACCTTTGGCTTTGAACATCCTTGAATAACCTCCTTTTTGACCTGTGTTAGTTCTTTGACCTGTGCCACTTGCTTCATTTCTTGATCTTTATGCTTGCGCAGATGTGACTCTCTTGCATTCAGTCTCCTGCGAAGGTGCTTGTTTGGTTTCTGTCCTCGTTTGGCTTTCTTCGACTCACAGGAGTGTTGCTCAAGTAGAAAAAAGGTTCCAAACATCTGATTACAATTTGAGCATTTCCAGGGTTCACAGCTGTTTCTACTGATCTTGTTATTGTTTTTGTCCTAGAACATAATGTGGGAAAAAAAAATGGTTCAGTAAATGAAGCTGTCAAAGTAGATGTAGCGGTACAATTTTATGTTAACTGATAATTTTAATGTACAAACAAAATTGTTTTAAAGGCAGTGGACACTTTTGGTAATTACTCAAAATAGTTATTAGCATAAAACCTGACTTGGTAACGGGTATTGGGGAGAGGTTGATAGTAAAAAACATTGTGAGAAACGGCTCCCTCTAAAGTGACGTAGTTTTCGAGAAAGAAGTAATTTTCCACAAATTTGATTTCAAGACCTCAGGTTTAGATTTTGAAGTCTCAAAATCAAGCATCTGAAAGCACACAACTTTGTGTGACAAGAATGATTTCTTTCATAGTTATCTCGCAACTTCAACGACCAATTAAGCTCAAATTTTCACAGGTTTGTTATTTTATGCATATGTTGAGATACATCAAGTGAGAAGACTGGTCTTTGACAATTACCAAAGGTGTCCACTGCCTTTGACAACATTTAAGGTAAATATTGAGAAGATTAAAGGTACTTTTGACAGACAGTTGTTAGTTTTGAGCAAAAAATTTACAAACGCACCCAACATTTCTGATTTTGTCATTAGAAAAAGGTAATGGGTTTTAAATGACTTGGCTGAATCTGACTCTAATGTGGCAACGTAAAAAGAAAATTTTGCTTAAAGCCATTGGACACTTTCGGTAAACAGTGTTGTCCAAGGCCCACACTTCGTGTATCACAAATTCTATGTAAAATAACAAATCTGTGAAAATTTAGGCTCAATCGGTCATCGGAGTCGGGAGAAAACCACGGGAAAACCCACCCTTGTTTCCGCACGCTTCGCCGTGTCATGACATGTGTTTAAAATAAATCCGTAATTCTCGATATCGAGATTTTATATTGTTTTAATGTTTTCTCAAAAAGTAAAGCATTTCATGGAATAATATTTCAAGAGAAGTCTTTCACCATTACCTTCTGTAAACCCTGTAAGTTATTTGTAAATCTGTGAACTTTTTTTTGTCTGTACCGAAAGTGTCCAATGGCTTTAATATCCTGATCATGATGGAGATACCTTGCGAATTTCAGGAACAGTCACACACATACCATAACAAATATCAGCTTTGAAGATAGTTAATTGCTCACTGAGTGATATAACCTTTGGTAATTTATAATAATTTAATAACATGAATTATGCAGCATGCATGCTTGTTTGAATGTCCCTGCAAACAATGACAAGTTTAACGACTTCCAGTATATGCATGGATGTTAAATCACGTAACTTAGATCTCCCAAACATTAACTCTTTACTTACCTGTACCTGTGTTGTCTGTTTGACATCAATGTTAGTTGCATCATCACTGACTTGTAATTGTGAAATAGAAGAACTTGAATGATCAATTGGAGAATTATCTGCAATAAGAAAAAGAAAAAATGTTAAAGCGTATTTCACTTGGACATTCAAAACTTTCAATGTTTTAAAATTTCGATGTTTTTTACCTACCCACCCCTAATTTTTATTATAAAAAAATTGATTTGTTATGCAGTATTAAAAATAAAATTACAAGTGGTTTGCATTGTGCAATGTACTTGCATTATGTACTTTTACTCGTGTGTATAAGGGAATCAATGTGTGGTGAAGAGGTTTTCAACTTCGTCGAGGTAAATTATCAAGAACCAGGCCTAGGCCGGTTTAAACCACTAGTTGAAAACCCATTCAACACACTTTGATTCCCATTCATAAATACCTTTTCGGTCAAAAACATCATCACTTTTTGGTCAAAAAGTAAAATCAATGCAAAAATTATAATTCTACAATGATTTCTTTCAACAGTTCAACACAACACCCCTCCAGCTATGAAATGGTAAGGCCCTTTGCCGCCCTCGGGTAAACAACTTCTTATAAGGGAATGCTGTGCGCGTCGCGCGTATCGCGTGATGTGGCACAACTGTTTCAGTCGTTGCTCTCGACCAATAGGAATGAAGAAACTGTCTTATAAGCACAGGTGCAAGCTCGCGTGTCACGACTATGTTTTAACACTTCTTACTGGTTATAAACAAAGATTTATACACACCCATGTGATGCACTCTCCACCAATAGGAATAGCGAAACTGCCTGAGGTATTTATGAATGGATGTTAATGCACATTCAGGCATCGTATACAACACCGGACCAGGCTAAAACTTTTTTCTCATCAATTTTTGTTGTGACCAAAACCTGTGTAGATCGGTGCCAAGTTCATAGGCCAGCTATGCATGAGATTTTTTAACCCCCCTAAAAAAAAAAGTTTTACCCAGAAATTAACGGAATCGCCGCCAGAAGAAGACAAAAATTGCTCCAGAATGAAATAATAAAAAGAAAGGCTAAATACAAAAAATTTGCAGAATTTTTTCTGTGGAGGAAAAAGTGTTTCAAAATCCATTCAAACCTTTTCAGTATATATGTACTTAAAACTCACATGAGGTACACAGGAGATGTTGCTGGTTAACTTGGAGGTACGATTGTGACAGATTATTTCCCCCAAGAAAATTAATTTCCGGCTATAAAATGATGTGCAAAGTCCTTCGCTCATGACTGCCTGTTGTGTTGATGAGTCTATGCTTGTTAAGCGCATTCAACAAATTTGCTAAACGAATCGGGACAAACTTGTGCACAATTCGCGTTTTGCGCTCTGCCAAATTGCCAAATTGTCAGCTGAATCTGGTGAGAGAGCAAAAGCGTGCGCAATCTGCAAACTTGCGCTCTGTTTGTATGCCAGCCTAAGTTGATAATTCTGAAAAACTGCTTGCAATCTGAAGGTTGTGCATTATTATTGTTTTTTTTCCCCTGGTCTGGCCCCAAGGCGTGAGAGAACGGTCGCTACCTACATGGTACATGTATATTGCACTCGCATTTGACATCCATGGTTACAGCCATGTTTATGATGGTTGGAAAGTTATGGATTCCAGTCAACTCGACCACTGCTTGCCAAACTCCATTCCAACCGACTCGACCATTTACCAACTCGAATGTTGCACTAATTCAACCATTGTGCTTTCAACTTAAAAGCTCAACTCGCCTGTTGTCCAACACTTTTGTTGTCCAACTCGACCGCTGCAAGTAAAATAGAAAAGTGGACTCGTCCGTTGTGCCGAATCACACGCGGGCCATACTCCCAATGGTGTTTTACATGGGACACGCACATGGTGTTGCATAGTGGTAAGTCATGCACATGCTGTACAGTATATAATGTAATGTCTGTGTACACATTGTACCTCGGGTCATCACGCGCATAGGAACGCTGGTACGCAGGCAAGTCAAACGATCTAGCTTTTATTATTTAATGTACCATGACCCATCAACCAACTAATTCAAAAAATAGTCGAATTAAAAAAAAACATCAACAATTTTGAATGGCCCCTTACAAAGTCAATTTCAATACTAGCATACATGTACATCTGACTTTAAATACTGTCAAAATAAAGTGAGCAAGAATTGAATATATCACAAACTGCTGCAACTGATTTTGAACACCATAATCAAAACCCTGTTTTCTCTGAAATGTGATCCCTAAGTTAAATGACAATTCAACAGATTGTTTGAATGGTGAGTTCATGGTTACTTTCAATTGATAACATCAGAACTGAAATGACTATCAATAACTAAAACAAGCCTTTTCAATATTGGCAGAAACAAAGGACAATTAAAGGAATGAATCTTGTACAGGTGTAAATGCAACAGTGTTTAGAAACGAACCTCAATTGTTTTTATGTATTGACAATCACTATTTATTTCAGTCTTGTGTTAGAAGCCATAATGAAGCTCCACCTCCTCCCTCGTCCATGCAAAACAGTTCAAACTCACTCATTGAATAGCAGCTACTACGTAGTATTGACTGGTTGTACATACACCTGTACATGTACATGTACTCCTACGCCCACTGAGGGGGTTGATCGTATTTCACTAATTTATGTGTTTTAGAAACCTTGTACATAAGTTGACATGCAGGGGTCGAAATTAAGTGTATTTCCATGGTAGTCAGCAGGGCTAGTGACCAACAATTTTTAGTAGCCCTGATTAGATTTTGGTAGCCCGAAAGACACATTATGTCTCGCGAGGCGGCTCAAACTTTACAATACACCAATAACATAGTTCTTTATTGTTTGTGATGATGATTTTGGCATTATTTTTCCACTAGCCCTTCGGGCTATCAAACTGGAAAAATCAGTAGCCCGGCCGTAAATCTGGTAGTCCCGGGCTAGCGGGCTAGTGGCAATTTCGACCCCTGACATGGCACCAGAACAAGCAAGGGTGGTCTTACAGCATGCAGATCAGACAGTGCACAACACAGGCCTTAAACCAGCCCCAGTCACAGATGATGCAAATGGGTGCCATAAACCGAAGGTGACAGTTTCCAAGGTGGTTGATTCATTGTTAAAACAAACGCCATAGTTTTTAATCATTTTTATATTTTTGTTACATGTATCTCAGTTGTGGGAATACAATTATGGAAGTAATGAGTTTTTAAAAGAGTTTTGTAATCTTACCTGGGTTGTCTGTATGCAGCAATTCCACGTTCATGATCCCAGCATAGTCAGAAGCATACCACACTTTCAGCTCTGCATGGGGTGCCACAGGCTAGAACAGCAAAAAGATACACAAGGGAAAATCTCTTTCCAGTCACAAATGTTTGCAGAAATGTAATAATGCATGAGATGTTCAACACTGACAAGGAACAACCACAATAATAATATCGAAGTCTTATATACACATGTAGCACACGTAACAGGGTACTCAAGGCGCTTAGTAGGCCTAACATCTACAATGTAAACTGCGCCAATAAAGTATCTAAACACTTACAAATAGTCAGATTTATCGGAACCTGAATTAGTATGCCAAAGAATAATTATTCATTTTTATTCACCGTTAATTTCTGCAGATTTTGACACATCTTGTGTTGCGCTACGATGTTGTTTGGTGGATTTATGGACACTTGAGTGGCTTAAGGTCGAATTTCAAAAGTTGCAAAAGTCCCCATTCACCCCAATTCCAGAAGGGAACTCTCGTAAGCATCACACACAGACAAAATCAAGACAAAAGACACAAACTCGTTTCGTTTACTTGACCATGAAATTTATGGCCGTATCTTTAACTCTAAAACTGCTGATATCCTGTCCTCAATACTTGGTGTGTCCTCCATCACTGTTAACGGCAAGGAGTCGTCTTCTCATACTCCCAACGAGACATCTGATCTGTCCCTGGTCAATCCCCTGCCATTTCCTGATCAGGATGCGTCGCAATCCCTCGAGAGTGGTGTCAGGCTTGATGGACTTGTTCACTTTCTTCTGCTGCAGAAGTCACACTCGGGCGGCCACTCCTTGGCAGGTCGTCCACATTTCCCTGAGCTTGGTAGCCATTCCACCATTTTACTGACCGTCGCTGGTGACGTTCCAACTTGATGAGCTGCAGCTCGAATCGACATACCGGCTTCTATCAAACCAACGATCCGTCCTCTTTCCTGTTTGTTCAGTTAAGCCATCTTTCCTGTTATCTTGAAACACCTTTCCCTGTCTTACCATAATCAGGGATTCTGGCTCTTAACCCATTTTGTTGTATGCCTCCCATCTTTGACCCCTTTGCTTAGTTACTGACAATTATTGCTGATGTTCATCGCAACCGATTTATCCAAAATGCGACAAACAAATCATTTATTAAGGGCGGGCAAAAGAAACGCTGATCTTACTCATCACAATACAACCATTTAGCTTGAATAGGGGCTTTTACAACTTTTGAAATTCGACCTTAAGCCACTCAAGTGCCCATAAATCCACTAAACAACATCGTAGCGCCACACAAGATGTGTCAAAATATGCAGAAATTAACGGTGAATAGAAATGAACAATTATTTTTTTGCATACTATTTCAGGTTCCGATATATCTGACCATTTGTAAGTGTTTAGATACTTTATTGGCGCAGTTTATATACATTTATACAGAAAGAGAGGGTAGTGAAAGGTTATGAATTCTGCGACCAAATTATGTGCACAGTAACGTTAACAAGGTACTATGGCGCATTCAGCACCCACAGCCAGGAACACCAGGGCGAACCCCTTCTCTTTTTATAAGTGCACTGGGTTCTTTTACATTGTGTACATGCGTTACACAACACATGGGACTAATGGCTTTACATCCCATATGAAGGAAAAAGCAATGGTTAAGTGTCTTGCTTTAAAGGACACTTGTATAAGTGTCCTGACTGGGGGATTCAAACAAACACTTTGCTGATCAGAAACACCAGAGTTTGACTTCGATGCTCTTAACCGCTCGGCCATGACACTTCCACGTAACAACCACGTATTTATTACCCACCAGTTAAAAATAAGAGCAGTTGTACATGTTCAGTATGTAGCATGAGAGAATTTATTTTGATTAACACTTAAAGCTGGAAGAGTGTAAATTCACAACTTTCACAAACACACAAATGGAAGCCTGATAATGATTAATGTTAAAGTATATGTAATAGTACAATTGTTGCAACTGAGATGCGATTGTTGGAACTTTTTTGGGGGGGTATGACAAAAACAAAGAGGGTACATGTTAACATGCGCGGACATTCAATTGTGCAGCTTGCACAGGGCATGCACTCATTGTGCTACATGGATTGTCATAAATTGACGTGGTTTTAGGAAGAGATCATAGAAAGAAAAATTCCCGCTTGTCACATTTGAACTGCCGATGTCGTGAATGATGATTGTGCCCATGCTTCTCTCATACCAACCCATAGGTGGCACTCAGTCTAATGGAATTTCAACTCAGTAAGTGAAACAACATAGTAGTTTAGGGTGAAAACTGATTAATAAAAAAAAATAATCCAAGGGGAACTGACTGGGTAAATGTAACATTAATTGGGGTTGAATTGAGAGAAATTTTCTTAGGGCAGGATTTAAACCAATGACCTTCGGACTGCCAACACATGGCTGTATGTACATGTAGCTCAGTTGGTAGAGTACATTGTACCAGCACATTGACCTCATTTACAATCGAGGACGTCTTTTCTGGTCAAATTTTTGTCAAATTGATGAAGCAATGTTTTATGCACAAGATGCGCCAGTCTTGGTGCAAGACTTTGTTGATATTATCACTCGACTATCGTGAATATTTTATCCGCACACTAGGCATGCTAGGGCCTATCATGAATGCAAGACAAATTTGATGGTACCGGACGCTGACATTACAACAACTTGACTTATTCCATCACACAACACCAACCAGGCATAACACAATATGAACCCCTAAAAATAATAATAAATCAGAGTGACTTACTTTACAAGTAGCAAAGTAGATTTCCTGGTTGAACTGATAGGCAACCAAGTTTTGTTCCTCAAATGTTGTCGCAGTTCGCACAAACATCATCCAACTGCAGGCATTTTCATTGCTGAGGTCTAGTGTGGAGACTTCAGTTTTATTCTTGAACACCTTCAAATTTTATCAGAAGGGACAGAAATTGTTATTGGTATTTTAACACTGTAACACTACAAAGACAACTATGTAAATGGGATTGTACTAGGTTGTACATGAAATGTGATGTAAGATGTTCTCTTAGAGAACGCACTGAAGTGGGGAAACAACTGGCTGGTACATTAACCTTCAATTCTAAGAAAACTAAAGTATTGTCCCTTTCTCGCTCTAGAAATGGTACATTTCCCTCCATTGAATACATAATTTGTTTTATTTTAATAACTACATGTACCAATCCTTCATTTTCACAACAGCCTTTTTCATTCCAGTAAATCCATCCTCATTATTTGTTGCTTCTGTAAAACAAACCAAACACCAATGCCATTTTAAGACATGCTCACCCACACAATTTGTCAGAAGAACGTGGCAGATTTACTGGTTTTTTTTTCAATTTTGCACAAAAATACTACCTTGAAGATGAGTTTATTATCAGGTGGTACGATCTCCAACTTTGGAACTCTTGGGGCGATAAATGGACCAAACTGTGTTCTTTGCTGAATAAGCTTACGAGCAAATACTCCCAATACTGTAAAGAGAAAAGCACAGAACAAGAGGTGAGAATAACATGTTACAAACATTATTATGTTCAGCATAATATGTGACGGGCAAGGAGTTTTAAGACAAACCAAACCTTTACATGTAGTGTTTGTATCTACATGTATAATAAGAGGTGTTCCAAGCTCAATGCCTGAATCACCTGAACAAAATTAACACTAAGAGGTGTTTCGAGCTTCGCTCTGAACACCTAAAAAGAGGTGTTCTGAGCTTCGCTCCAAATACCAAACGCCTAGCAAGAGGTGTTCTGTTCTCCAAACACCAAATAAGAGGTGTTCCGAGCTTCTCTTCAAACACCTAAAAAGAAGTATTCCGAGCTTCTCAACAAACATCTAACAAGAGGTGTTCCGAGCTTTGCTTCAAACACCTAGTAAGAGGTGTTCAAAGCTTCGCTCTAAACACCAAACAAAAAGTTCGCTCCAAACACCTAGTACGAGGTATTCCCAGCTTCGCTCAAAACACCTAACAAGAGGTGTTCGAAGCTTCGCTCCAACCGACAAAAATGAGAGGTGTTCCGAGCTTCGCTCCAAACATGTATTAAGAGGTGTTCCAATCTTCGCTCCAAACACCTAGAAAGAGGTGTTCCAAGCTTCGCTCCAAACACCTACATGTAACAAGAGGTGTTCCGAGCTCCATTCCAAACACCTAACGAGAGGCGTTCCAAGTTTCACTCCAAACATCAAGAAAAAGGTGTTGCGAGCTTCACGCCAAACACCTACATGGAGTAAGAGATGTTGTGAGCTTCGCTCCAAACACCTAATAAGAGGTGTTCCGCGCTTCGCTCCAAACACCAGCAAGGGGTGTGCCGAGCTTCGCTCCAAACATCGAGAAAGAGGTGTTGCGAGCTTTGTACCTCCAAACACCTAACAAGAAGAGGTGTTCTGAGCTTTGCTTCAAACACCTAGTAAGAGGTGCTCGAAGCTTCGCTCTGAACATCTAACAAACAATTCGCTCCAAACACCTAGTACAAGGTATTCCCAGCTTCGCTCAAAACACCTAAAAAGAGGTGTTCGAAGCTGCACTCCAAACACCAAATAAGAGGTGTTCCGAGCTTCAAACATGTATTAAAAGGTGTTTCGAGCTTCGCTCCGAACACCTAGTAAGAGGTATTCCCAGCTTCGCTCCAAACACCTACATGTAACAAGAGGTGTTCTGAGCTTTGTTCCAAACACCTAACAAGAGGTGATCGGAGCTTTACTCCAAACACCTAACAAGAGGTGTTGCGAGCTTCGCTTCAAACACCGAATAAGAGGTGTTCCGAGCTTCTCTTCAAACATCTCAGACATGTAAGAGGTATTCCGAGCTTTGCTTCAAACACCTAGTAAGAGATGTTCCAAGCTTCTCACTAATCACCTAAACAAAAATTGCTCCAAACATCTAGTACGAGGTATTCCCAGCTTCGCTCCAACCACCAAATAAGAGGTGTTCCGAGCTTCGCTCCAAACATATACATGTATTAAGAGGTGTTTCAAGCTTCGCTTCGAACATCTAGTAAGAGGTGTTCCCAGCTTCGCTCCAAACACCTACATGTAACAAGAGGTGTTCCCAAACACATGTAACAAGAGGTGATCCAAGCTTTACTCCAAACATAGAGATAGAGTTGTTCATAGAGCTTCGCTCCAAACACCTAACAAGAGGTGTTGCGAGCTTTGTACCTCCAAACACCTAACAAGAGGTGTTCTGAGCTTTGCTTCAAACACCTAGTAAAAGATGTTCCAAGCTTCGCTCTAATCACCTAAAATAAATTCGCTCCAAACATCTAGTACGAGGTATTCCGAGCTTCGCTCCTCACACCTAACAAGAGGTGTTCGAAGCTTCGCTCCAACTTCCAAGTAAGAGGTGTTCCGAGCTTCGATCTGAACATGTATTAAGAGGTGTCTCTAGCTTCGTTCCAAACACCTAACAAGAGGTGTTTCGAGCTTCACGCCAAACATCGAGAAAGAGGTGTTGCGAGCTTCGCTCCAAATACCAAATAAGAGGTGTTCCCAGCTTCTCTTCACACACCTCAAATGAGGTACTCCAAGCTTCTCAACAAATATCTAAGACATGTAAGAGCTGTTCCGAGCTTTGCTTCAAACACCTACTAAGATTTGTTCCAAGCTTCGCTTTAATCACCTAACGCTTTAATCACCTAACAAAAAATTAGCTCCAACCACCTAGTACGAGGTGTACTGAGCTTCGCTCCAAACACCTAACTAGAGGTGTTCGAAGCTTTGTTCCAACCACCAAGTAAGAGGTGTTCCGAGCTTCACTCCAAACATGTATTAAGAGGTGTTCCGAGCTTCGCTTGGAATATCTACATAGAGTAAGAGGTGTTTCGAGCTTTGCTCCAAACACCTGGTTGTAACAAGACGTGTGCCAAGCTTCGCTCCAAACTTCTAACAAGAGGTGTTTCGAGCTTCGCTCCAAACTTCTAACAAGAGGTGTTCCGAGCTTCGCTCCCAACACCTAGTAAGAGGTGTTCCGAGCTTCGCTCCAAACAACTAACAAAAGGTGTTCCGAGCGGAATACCCCAACATATCTGGGTTGTGATATGGTAAGTCAGAACTACATTAATCAGGAAAATTGTGGCAGCTCAATGCATGCATGTTCACTTTTAAAGCCATTGGACCCTTTCGGTAAACACTATTGTCCAAGGCCCACACTTCGTGTATCACAACTTCTATATCAAATAACAAACCTGTGAAAATTTAGGCTCAATCGGTCATCGGAGTCTGGAGAAAATAACGGGAAAACCCACCCGTGTATCCGCGCGTTTCACCGTGTCATGACATGTGTTTAAAATAAATCTGTAATTCTCGCTAACGAGAATTGATATTGTTTTACTGTTTTCTCAAAAAGTAAAGCATTTCATGGAATAATATTTCAAGAGAAGTCTTTCACCACTACCTTCTGTAAACCCTGTAAGTTATTTGTAAATCTGTGAACTTTTTGTTTTTTTTCTGTACCGAAAGGGTCCAATGGCTTTAACACATTAGGAAATGTTCTTTTTTTAAGTGAAAAATAAGATTGGCTATCATCACTGTACATGTATTATAAGTTTACCTTGTTGGTTTGCAGTGCGTAGCTCCAGCTCTTTTAACATGAGGTAGTGGGGTAAAGTCAGTCTTGCTCTTGTAGGTATCACTTTATCCCTAACCTTTAACAAAGGTCCATGTACTGGGCAATCCCCCATATGGCTTTTTCCACAGTCCTCACACCCTGTTTTATGAAGAAGGTATTTTCAGTCAGGATAAAAGCCAATGCATTTGAGCACTGTACTCTTTCACTTGCATACAATTTTTTTTTTTCCTGGTTTAGTAAGAGATACTGATCATCCGAAAGAATGAATAGTGACCTAATTAAATTAAAATGTACGTAACGTCAAAAAAGTGGATTTACTATTAATGCAGTACCCAAACCCTATGGAGAGGACAAAGTGGTAAGATATGGTTTTTTTAAACCACCATGTATCGTCAAAAAGGTATTGCGATATTCGCGATAAATTTTTTAAAGTGTAAAATTCCATTCAATCGAGGTATACATCTTTTGGGTGTACTTCTACCCATGGTGTGAATTTTTTTGATTTAAAGTCTAAAATGCTAAAATTTCACAAAGCTAGAGCTACACTTTAACTGCTACAAAAAATCAAGACGATACCGTAAGAAAAGGTATTGCAATTTTCGTTAATGTCGTGATATCGCCCAAGGTTAGTAAGAGCTCCACATCAATAACCATTTTGCATCGCAATCTCAACACTTTCTCAATGACGTACAGGGTCTTAGGTTGTGTCATAAATGTAGGCTTTGGAGTTGCGAGCAAGTGAACTTTACATGTGTACTGTGTTGGTAGACCGTCGACACATTAACCAGGAGGATCAAATATTGTACTAGTCAATGTTTTTTTGTTCATAAAAAAAAGAACATTAAGTCTTGATTCTACATGAACAAAAATTCAGCTTGAACTTTTTATCTTTACACTAGTGGAAATTGTTCCCAGTATTCCTTGTAACATTTCTGAAAACAATTTTGAGATTTATTTTTATTTTACCCACATTAGCTTTAAACATGTTTGTAGTGCCACTCATCATATCTAAGGGAATGAAGAGTAATCCTAAACTATGATAACATGTGTAACCTTATTCCCCTTTTTATTTCAATGACCAGATGACTTTCCATTGATATATTGAGGAAAAGTGATGTTACAACATGTACATGTCATTGTCAACCTCAATCTAATTATCAATTGAAGAAAGAAGTTTGTTTAGCACGGAGGAGCGATTGATCCTTTACTTACATAAGGGCTCTCTGCCCATGGCTATTGAACAACTCTATGGCAGTCAACACTACTCCCTGAAATGAGTAATAATCAATCATACATTGAGCAGAGAGTTATGGTTGTAAATATTGACTGCTTCCAGTGCTATGGTTTTAAAGGCTATAACTTGCAAGGTTATCTTGGGGTATGTTCAGACAGCGTACTAACTTAGACCCGAACCGGTCTAACTTTTATGAGCAGCGGGGGGTGGTCGTAAAAATAAAAACCCATTGCGTTCAGACAGCACAGAGTTACACCCGATCCGGTTTATCTTCGGTTTTAAGAGGTCAAAGTAGACGCGACCCCGTTGCTCTAACATCCGGTTTTATTCATCAGATTCACGCACCGAGTAAGCCGAGATACTGAGTGCCCCATGCCCTGGATGATCATCAGAGCACAATTGGATACAAAAGGCTCAATCGAACGCGGTAACAGTTTCACCGTTGGGAGGATATGGGCACTTAAAACAAACATGAACACGACTCTAAATTATTTTTTAAACAAACAAAATATTGATACAAACCGCCGAGAAAACTCACCAAAAATATTGTCCATATTCCATGAAACAGAACACGTTTAACTTTTGTGTTTTGTTTTATACCACTGTTAAATACTTTTAGTTTGTACTTCAATCGATTGGAAGTTGCGATCTCTCAAAAGCAGGTGCCGCGATTTTTATTCCGATTCGTTCATAAACACAACTACACACGTGCAAGTTACGTAAATACATGTACTTTGCAGTATTTTCCCAACAACGTGGTGATATTGCTGGCGTAGGGAATTTCCCCTACACACAGCCTCGCGCCCACTGCAGTTCATTCTCCTAGATTGAAAGTACAGCACGCTAGTAACGGTGACGGCAATGAGGCACATCCACGGGATCGGTGATGGATAACTATGGGATATCAGAGAATGATCACTATGGAATGGCAGCGCTGTACATGTGAGAAGCATTACAAAATATGCTTCTTCGCTGCGCTCGTAGTATACGCATGAAAAAACAGTTTCAATTTATTGTAGGACACTCAACAAAAAAGCTTGGAAAATATAATTTTGTTTCAGAATTTAATAAATCATGGGCGTGGGCCTGTGTTAAACTGCATACACCGATCGAGAGGGTTTCGCCAACTCGGTAAGCGGCAAGAAAGTAATATAAATACTCGGTGCTTTTCAGCATCAGAGGCAACAGAAACCGTATACAAGCACTCCGGGTCCCGGGCGTGTGCATTGAACCACACAATGGGCGTCGGTTGTGAGTTAAAACCGGATGTCATTCTGTCCACACGCAGTGTTAAAAGATAAACCCGAACCGGTTTAGACTTAGACCGCCTCGCTGGACGGTTTAAGTTTTGGGGTTTAAACCCGATCCGGTCTAACTTTATTTGCGTTCACACGCACAAAAGTTGAACCCGAACCGGTCTAAGTGGACTTAGACCAACTTTAGTACGGCGTGTGAACGACCTCTTGGTGAGAAGCGAGTGCTTTACGCACAAGTCAACTATGCCACCCTTTTGCACTGGACTCATGGTACTGTACCACGAAGTTGGTGTTGGTAAGGGTATAGTATAGGACTTTGGTTGCTAAGAGGATAGTTTTTTTTACTGCTGACACAATGTTTTAATGGATCAATGATTCACTATTGCTCAAAAAATTCATTACATTATGTCTTGTTGCACATGTTTGGATCCAAAATATAACTCTGAATATGCCAATACGGGTAGGATCTAAACTGTGTATGGTTTACAAGCAAAAACAACATCTGTAGAAAAGCTATGTCATTTTATAAGCATATTGAATAAGATTTACCATTGTATTGGAATCCATACAGAATTTGAAATCAGCTTCTTGTCTTTTCTCTCCTTCACACTATCCATTTGCAGCATCTGTGCCAAAGACAAATTTGAATCACATTTTACTTACAATGTATGTTTATTTGACTGATAAATAGGCATGGGTTTATGCATAGCGGGTTGATTAACAAATTCAGCATTACAAACATTAAACTTACAATGTATTCAAAATAAAACGTATAAAATAATAATTTTAACTGTGGCTCAAACATAAAGCCCGGTTCATACTTCCTGCAAATGTGAACGCAATACAAATGTTGACGTCACAAATTGGCAACATAATTCCGAACAGTTGAGTTGGTGCTCAACTCTCTTGCGAACATTGCAGCAAAAACAGAGTTATGAGGGCATAAACACTGCTACAGCAAATTGAGATGGTTTGAGACTGTTCCTTTAAGGAACATCTGCTACCCTTGCACTGCACCTACCAAAGGCAGGCACCCCAACCCCTGGAGCGATGCATCTGTCTGGTTTATTGTATCTGGATCTGGGTTGCGAAGGGTTTGAGTTAACACACTCTGATGCAGCTTATCCAAGTTAATTCCAAATCTACTCAACTCATTTACATGTAGGAGTTTTCTCTGTGCAGGGCAACCACCTTGTCCGGTGCAGGAAATACTGCCGGAATGGTTGAAGATAGGTGACCGAGTAAGTCTTGCAAGATCTCTCACCGTCAAGAGATTTGCTTGAAGAACCCTTTGGCAATGCTCTACAATCTTGTATACTCTCTCAACTGGCAGGGCCAAAGTCATTGTAGATGAATTGATGAAAAAAAACCAAGGTAAGTTAACTAGTGCGATGGTACAAAATGCCGTTTGTCGTAGTTTATCAAGAACTCAAACTGCATGACATATTGAATTACATGTAGGTTCAAGTTCTCCTTGCATTCGTCTGATGATTTGCCTAGATTAAGACATAAGACATAAGAAAACTTAATTGAAAATGTCGTCTAGGTAAAATACCATTTGATGAAGATGTGCAGCAACTGATTTGAGAACCATTGGAAATGTTCTTGGAGCATTGACCGGCCAAAGGGGAGAAAAGCAAACTAAAACAAACAAAGAAATCGCAGGTATTTGCGATGTTATGACAATGGGGACCATGAGGTAAACGTCCTTGACAGTACTAGGTTGACTTCTTACCCAAGGTGAGGTAAAACCTGTACCTGCGTTTTAAGCAACAAACTGTGCCTGAGGAACTCAAGAAACTTTCGGGGCCAAAGATGAATGCCGTTGGGAAATAGGACAACGTGACCCAATTCCTGGCTCATGGCTCTGAAACTGCAACTCTGCGTGATGAGCACATCGATCTCCCGCCTTGGCAAGGCGAGGTTGATTTCTCTGCTTCTTTGCTCAACCCAAGAGGAGGTCGGCGCAGAGTTTGGAGTGCTAGAAACAGACAAACTTTTCTTGTTTTTTTTTCTACAGAAAGCAAAGGAGCTGTCTTACAAGACGATTTGCCTTTCTCGGTCACTAGTAGAAGACATGATGATATGGAAGAACGTTGTCACCGATAACAACGCCAAGGAATTTGGTTGAATGTACCCTTTCAATAGGAGCATGGTTAATGATGATATTGGCGTCAATGATGGTAGACCTAAACTTGGAAAAGATCATGTATTTAGTTTTTTGAGAGTTAAGAGTTACGTTGGTGATGCCGTAGTGTCCTATTCTTCGTTGATGTGCCACCGTGTGGAATGCCTTCGAGAAGTCAATCCTTAGATCTTGTTATTTCTTCTAGGGTGTTGACTACCTGAGTTCAGTGGAATGTTGTCAGCGAAAACCATGCTGGTACTGTCAATGTGCTCCATGATTGAGTGGAAGATGACATGCTCCATTAGCTTTGTAGTGACACATGTCAGCAAGACAAGGCGGTAGTTGCTAGGCAAGTTCTTGTTACCCTTTTTGTAGATTGCAACCAGGTTGGCTGTCAGTTGACCAGACTGTTGGTAGTGCTCCCGCCTCATATTGCTTAAATGCTGTCTCTCTCATCACACGAATGGGTATGAGGTCTGGTCCACACGCTTCAGTGAGCTTTTCAAAGCCATCAGTGCTGAAGATAATGTAAACATTGTAATTTCTGGGTGTTGACTTTCTCCTTTCTCAGGATTTGTTTCGACATCCCCTCCAAGGACCAGTAACAGGACTGCAATCGTCTTGCAGCTAGTGGTAGACATCACTTCACATTCTCCAACTTTCTTTAGTTGATGGTTTCTAGACTAAGCCCGCCCATGCTCAGGGTAATACTATTGTTATTATGCATAGGAACCCTGATAACTATACCAATCTTTCATTTACTTTTGATGTTCATCTCAAGAATTTAAGTTTTGTATCACATCATGCAAGGTGTGGTCTAGGTAAACAATACCAAGAACAGTACCTATAGTTCTGGTAAAACCGTAGTGGTAGTAATCAGAGTCTAGGTTTGGTCTAGATCGTCATGATAGAAAAATTGGGAAGATCATACATGTACCTGTGCAGTGGCAGTTGCTGTGGACACTATTGCATTGGTAATTACTCAAAATAACTATTAGCACAAACCTTACTTGGTAACGAGTAATGGGGAGAGGTTGATAGTATAAAACAATGTGAGAAACAGCTCCCTCTGTCTGAAATGTCATAGTTTTTGAGAAAGAAGTTATTTTCCAAGAATTTGGTTTCGAGAATTATATTTTGAGGTCTCGAAATCAAGCATCTGAAAGCACACAACTTGGTATGACAAGTGTGTTTTTTCTTTCATTGTTATCTCCAGTAAACAGTAAAGAAGAGGGAAACTGAGGTGGTATGGTCACATCACCCGGTCAACAGGACTCTCAGAGACCATACTACAATAATAATATTAATAATAATAATAAGACTTGTAATGCAAGTACAAGGCACAGTCCCTGGGGAAAAAAAACCCAAGGAAGGCAAAGGAAACGATGGGAAGAAAACATCCAGGAGCGGACAGGCCTGACATTAATCAGCACCTTGCAGAGAAAAGCGAAGGACCACATTGGATGGCGCACAATCGTAAAAAAGTCAGCTGCGGTGCCCATTCTATAAATACGACCTTCAACAAGGTTAAGATTAAGTAAAGTAAAGTACTGTAGTTATCTCGCAACTTCGACGACCAAATTGAGCTCAAATTTTCACAGGTTTATTTTATTTATGGCTAATAGGCCTACACCAAAAGGAGAGTGACCACCAAGTGAGCAGATTGGTCATGTTGGTCTTTTGAATTTGATTGACAGTTGGTTACCATAAAAAGTGTCCACTGCCTTTAATTTAATCCTCTTCAAGTCAACAAGTAGTGATTGGTGAGATTGAAAGTAGGCCTAAAATAGGGTGAATTCTAATCTTAGTTAGACAGGGACACTTTGTTAAAAACCCTAGCAATAGGCCTACCTGTAGTTTATGATGTGTGCAGTGGGGGCGGCGGACAAGCATGACAAGACTCACATCACTGAGCAAATGTCATGGCTCCTACGAGTCCTAGAAGAGAGCAAAACTTTCATCTGTTAGTTAGTTAGTTAGACTGTCGTTGAAGATGCCACTTTACAGAGTGGATTGGTGATCACTTATGACGATCGCGGGTTGTGAAATGGGGGCTTTATGCTGTTCTCCGATCACTGCCGGTTGCAGCTGATGAGACCAACTCTCTGACGACTCTTATGATCACACACACTACATTGTCTTACAAATGATGTCGCCTGTCATCATCATCATCAGCATACAGTATGCATGCAGTTTTGCTGCAAATGTCATATAGGAGGCTATGGGCGCGCCATGCAAGTTTAACGGAATGTACATATTATGTACATTACGTGTACACAATGCACAGACATCAGTGTATACTATGGTGTATACGCGTAGTGGATGGTTAATTTGTGCGCAATCTCGGTATTAAGCAGCCCGATCTCGAGATTGTGTGGCTCAATCTCGAAATTGAGCAAATCCACAGATTGCGTTTGGGCTGAGTGTATGTGTTTAGTGTGACGGTGACGTGTGCACGATGAATGTAGCTAGCTCTGCAGCTGGCGGACGGCACGGATTATATTCAAAAGACTTGTGTCAAGTTTATGTTTACACGTAAGTCGGTCCATACGTTTGCGCAACAACTACATCAGTAGAGAGAGACAGACACAGCAAAAAACAAAAACATTTTGTAGAGTGAAGATTATCAAGTTGGGGCACAGCGCTAGTAGGGCGGAACATAGTTAGTGCTGTAGGTTTGGAAGCTGTTGGATTGGAAAGCCTCTCGTCGACATTTCGGCAATCATTTTGTGATCACACCGTGTCAGCAATCAGCAGAGAGCAAGCCAAGGAGAGCTCAGTGGGGACAACCTAGTTAAAAAACAATGATCAATGATGGCGTCCAGGTAAACTAAACAGTAACTGAGTAACACAACTGGTAAACAATTTCAGTACAGTAGGCCCTAAATGAGAAAAGACTGCACCATATCTGCTGATCACAGTATTTTTCTTGTCCTGGTTATTTTTTGTAAACCAAGAAATGTATGTTTTGTTCACACTGATAAATGAATGATGATGAAAAGGTCCATTTTAATTTTATTAATTCTATCGCGAATAGCAAAATATCATGAGAGGGCGCTGTTGAACCCACACAAAGATATAGATAGGCAATGTGTACGCGAGTAGTGCATGACAACATACACCGCATAGCAAACTGCCCCATCTGCCTACCCATAACGCATTGCGGTTCTGAATCGCGATAAACCTTTGTTTGGCTTTGGGAATTGGGCGACCAGACAACTCATCCGTCAGACAACTCGTCCGTTCGGACAACTCAACGGTTCAGACAACTCGACCATTCTGACAACTCAACGGCTCAGACAACTGGACCGTTCAGAACTCGACGGATGATTTATCAACTGTCAGACAACTCGACTTAGGGTCAAGACAAGTCGACGGATGGCCGTGACGGGGGGCTCATCAGCACGAGGTGGATTGGGTGAATTTTTGGTCGTCCCCTGGGGGTGGGGTAATGTGGGTGGGTTTAATATCCGGGCAAATGGATAATTGATACTCTAACACTTACACTTACACTTAAGGTTTGAATTGATTTTTAGTATTTGTAGGCTAATGCCTTTTAACACCCCATATCCATTTTCATTCAGGTAATTGTCCAAGCTGTTTTTGAACTGATTGGTTGTCTTGGTGTTGACCACTTTGGCTGGGAGTCTATTCCAGTTATCAATAACTCGCTGTGTGAAGAAGTGATTTCCAAGATTGAGCCCTTTGTTCAGTAGCTTCATATCATGCCCTCTTGTGTTATTTGTTTGAGAGAGTGAAGGTTTCGATGAGGTCCCCTCGCACTCTTCTTACTTCCAGGGGAAAGAGGTCAAGTTCCCTCTTCTCTGCACTTTCTCCAGACACTTTATATCTTTCTGTGGTAGGTATGGGCACCATGCTTGAACGCAATACTCAAGGTGTGGTCTGATGTAAGCTTTGTACAGGATAGCAAAGCTTTCCCTATCAATGTACTTGAAGGTCCTTCTGATGATCTTAAGGCTCTGCATTGCTGTACCAGCAGCTTTCATACACTGTAGGGTGGGTTTACAGTCTCGTGTGAGGTAAACCCCGAGATCCTTCTCTTCATCTTCCGCTTAAATTTCTACCCCGTTTAAGAGTCTCTGCCTAAAAGAATGTACCAAAATAGGGGGGGTGTGATTCATGGGTTCGCAGATCTTCTTCTAAAAAATTAGAGTGATACACCATCATACCAAACGAATAAATCCAAAATTTTAGTTTGCTGACGCTTTCGGTTTTGGAGTTACCAGTTATCAAAGTTTGGGCCAAAAGACCCTCAAGAAACGAATAGTACATTCCCTGTATGTAAATACAAAAATGTGCGCCAAGCTCGTCCCAACAAAAGTAAAATATTTTTTGAAACCTCCAGTTGGGCTTATAAAAAAAGTATTAAAAAAAAGTGGGATCTCGTTGGCGCGTCATGATGTTACGGGCACCTGAACCTTTGACAAACAATGCCCTCGTGCCATTTTCAACGCCTCATAATTCAACGCGCCTATAAGATCCCATGGTGTGGATTTCTAGACGACGCAAAATCGCCAGAAATAGGCAGTTTGACCTTTGACCTTTGTTATATTGGTGGGCCAACATGATCCCAATTATTTTTCAATTGAAATCTGTTTAGGAACACTCAACTTAACCAAATACAAGAAAACATTGATGGGATCTTGTTGGCACAGATACTTACAGTGATGAAAAAAGTGAATGTTGTGCCAATTTAGGCCAAAATGTGTGGAATGGCAATACTTTAGAAAACTTTCAAAAAATCTTTTAACATGCAAGTTGCAGAGATCCCAAGATTCTTTTTTCATTTGTCATTAGATGAAAACTGTTCCAACACCTGGTTGCCATAAAACAACTTTTTGTTGTTGGCGCGCAAGGTTATGGAGGTGCGAAAACGCAATATATTGGTAAAATTTGAACTTTAACCTCTATTATTTCTCTGCGCCAACGAGATCCCACGCACTTAGCACTTCAATTTGTTTTAGGGATGCAAGCTCTTTCATGGGAACTTGGTTTAATTCATGGGATCTTATAGGCGCATTGAGTTATGAGGCGTTGAAAATGGCACGAGGGCACTGTTCTTCAAAGGTTCAGGTGCGCGTAACATGACGCGCCAACGAGATCCCAATTTTTTTTTTTTACTTTTTTTATAAGCCCAACTGGAGGTTTCAAAAAAATGTTTTACTTTTGTTGGGATGACCTTGGCGCACATTTTTGTGTTTGCAGGGAATGTGCTATTCGTTGCACGAAGGCTTTTAGGCCGAAACTTTGATAACTGATAACTCCCAAACCGAAAGCGTCAGCAAACTAATATTTTGGATTTATTCGTTTGGTATGATAATGTATCACTCTAATTTTTTAGAAGAAGATCTGAGAACCCATGAATCACCACTTGGTACATTCTTACAGGCAGGGACTCTTAAGATGTAGCTTCTGAGTGGGTTATCCTTGCCCATGTGCATATATATACTTACAATTTGAAGCATTAAACCTCAGCAAACAGGTATCGGACCACTTCTCCAGGGTATGCAAATCTTGCTGCAGCGTGTTTCCCCCATCTGTACTTTCCTTTCGAGACTTTGTTGTAGAGCTTGGTGTCATCAGCAAATAATTTGGATGTAGATGTTACAATATTCGGCAGGTCGTTGATGTAGAGGACAAGTAGTATTGGACCTAGCACAGATCCTTGTGGTACGCCACTCAATATGTCTGCCCAGTTGGATAGCTTGCCTCTTACCTTTACTTGTTGCTTCCTGTTACTCAGGAATTCCTGGATCCATTTGATTATCCTTCCTTCAAGACCATAGGCTCTCAGTTTGGAAATGAGGCGCTGGTGGGGCACAGTGTCAAAAACCTTGGAGTAGTCCAAATAGGTGACATCCACTCCAGACCCATTGTCCAGGTTCATTGTAATATCTTCAAGGGTATCTAGAAGGTTGGACATGCAGGATCTTCTTGTGATAAAGCCACGTGTTGTTCTGTACATTTGCTGATTCACGGTCCTTTTGAGTTAGGCTGCCATCTTCCTTCTCAAGCTGAGACACACCCACTTTTACATTCTGCTTGGCACTAACATATCCGTAGAATGCCTAATTGGTTTTACAAATGTAGCTTAAACTGCTTCATCAGCCTCTTCTCGTACTCTGCCTACGGTGCTTGCCTCACAGTCTTCTTGGTCTTATTACTTTGCTTGGTCTATTCAAGGTAATCTATGTATCGTTGCGTCCTTTTGTACTTCTGAAAAAGCTTCTTGTATCTAATGGATCGCTTGACACCAGCCCGAAGCCATGGTGGTTTACTCTTCCTCTTCTTCTTTGTCATGGGGATGTTATCTTCAACTGCCTTGTTGTATTCCTGCTTCCTCACAGCTCAGGCTGTTTAGGTTGGTCTCCCAGTCTATGCTATTGATGTGCTTACTTATTTCTTGATAATCTCCTTTCCTGAAATTATGTGTCGTGCCTTCATCATCTGCTGTACACATCGGAGTGGGTCACATAAGCCCATGTTACATGTACATTGTAGTCCGTCGTGGTCACTGCCTCCTAATGGTTCTGAGTGTAGTACTTCGTCAAGGGTGTTCTCATCCCTTGAGAAGATCAGGTTCTGAATCTTGGTTAGCGTTGACAGTGCTGTTTATCCAGTCTATATCCGGGAAATTGAAATCGCCCATCAGCAACAGGTGAGATACATTCTGGACTGTCTTGATATTCGCTATCTGCTGCCTTATATTTCTCGTTATTCTCCTCTGTGCTGTTAGGACTCCTATAGCATAGCCCCACCAACAAGTTTTCGTTTGATTGTAGCTTGAATGGAAAGCTCTACATGGTGCTTGCCAAGCACCATGTAGAACTTTCCATTTCTAATTTCTTCAACTTGTGACATGCCACTGCTGTGTATGACTCATTGACATATAGAATACATGTAACTCCTCCTCCAGTTCCTCTTGGTGTATTCTTGTCCAGTTTAAACATGCTGTAACCTCTGATTGCTACTTCCCCATCTACTATGGTACTGTTGCACCAGCTTTCTGTGATTCCAATGATGTCTGGTTTCAGCTCGTCAATTGTAGCCTGTAATTCTGCCCTTTTATTTACTAAACTTTGTGCATTGGTGCAGTAACAAGAAATTACCTGTACTTCGGGATGTCTCGTCTGCACTTGTTACTTCTGCGGTGTCTTTCCGTCTTCTGAAGTTTGCGGTGTCTTTCCGCTTGTTGCTGTCCCGCTTTTTTGTCCCAGCATCTAGGTGTGACCTCTGATTTGCAGGTGTAAAAGTTAGGTTATCTGGGTTGTTAAATGCTTCTTTGCATAAAGACTTTCCTGCCTAGGAATTTTAGGCTTGGTGCTAGCTGGTGCATCAGGTGCTGGGGTGCTGAGAAAATACTTACAGATAATGTTCTCCTTATGGTGTGGTTCCGTGCTAATCTTGGCTTCCTTTGTCCGGTAATTATTCACTTCTCCTTCGAAAAGGGCTTAGATCCTCTCACTACTCTTCCATTCTTGATGGCCAGGTCACTTTCACCTTTCCTTTTCCTCTCTGCAAGTTCTTCTCTGAGTTTCCTATACTTGCTTCTCTCTCCTTGTAGGTAAGGTAGTCTGGAGTGATGTAGATCCTATTGTACCGTTTGTTGGTACTGGTTCTAAGTTGCTTGGCCTTGGTCAGTGTGTCTTTCTTTGTGCTTAGTTTTCCCATCGTCACTTTCAGAAGCCTTGGTTTTCCTGTTTCAGTCGAAGTTTCCTTCCTGCCCAGTCTTACCAGCTGACTTACTTCTGTGTCCTCCGTGTCCAAGTAGCTCATCTACCTCTCATCTACCTTTGAACTACTACATTCGGGCACATTGTTCTCTATTGGCTCTTTCCTTCTGTTTCGACAGGTATTTTGATACTTTATATCCAATTATCTCTTCCATACTTTCTTCTTTCTTACTCAGGGCTTTTTTTATTCTTGCAAAACCTTCTATGATTTTATCCATCTTCCTGTTCAAATCAACCTGATGTAGTGGTGTGCTACGAGGTGATTGCATCTGGGATTCACCTTGTAAGAAGCAGTGAATTTGAGGTGTACAGGCGTTGCAAAACCATAATAGATTTTCCCGATGTTTACCTTTCTTTGTTAGTGACTTGTATTCTGTTTGAGTAAAGCCTGCACAGGTCTGGTGTAACCAACGGTGGCACTTGTTACAACTCACTGCATGTCACAATCTTTCACCTCTTTCCGACACGAAATTAGAGCACATTCGACCACTTCAATCTCACATTCAGAATCGCTCAACTGTGTTGAGTAATGGTCAGCTGAGGTGGAAGTGTTTGTCGTTGATGGAATTTCTTTCCTAGATCCAGTTTATTTGGAAGGGTTATGCCTGTCTGATGAGATTCCACTTCCATGACTTACATTTCCTGCCATGACGCCATCTTGTTTTTTATTTTGACATGTTTGATTTTTTCCAAGGCTTTGTTTTTCACTTGTTCCCGATTTTGTTCCAGCTTTTCAACCCATAATTAGTTAGAATTTGGATATGGGAGTCTGGCCCAACCTAGCAATAATCCCAAACAAACCTTACCGGTCCTCTTCTTCGCTAAAAATTTTTTTTTTCGGCACTTCTATCGGAGCTCCGCTACTTCTTGTTTATTTTTTACCTTTACCATTTTCATTATGAGTTGTGGTTGTTGGTGGTAATAAAGTAAAGTGAACAAAAGTAAATTCATTACATCAAGCTCACAGTTTCTCAACATTGTGTCTGATTGTTTTATCTTCCATAATAATTATTTGATACAAACAACACTTAAAATTTAATGTAATTGCAGCGTCTGTTGTTTTTGTGCTGTTGTTAATTATTTCATCACACCGATCGCATCCATCAGCTTGTACGTACGTATTTTCTTCCTGCTGCATGCATCAGCACCCCTGCATTTGCTGCACTCAGCTACATACAGTACAGCAATCCACGCATGAACGATCACGGTATCCTGATCATGTGAGCTCTATGGGAAATCTGTAGCAATCAAGTTGGGACCAGTCCCAACTATAGTTGGGGCCCAACTATAGTTGGGTCGATTATAAATCAAGTTGGGACGGAACAACTTCATCGCTCCTTGCAAAGAGCTCATGTAAGGGTCATGATTACAGCGTGACATATTTTTACCAAGGTACATGTACATGTGTACATGTACATCAACAAACAGTAACGACGGGGGATCTGTATTGTTATCGTTTCCAATTATTATAGGCGAAGAAGAACAAAATTGTCAAGATTTACTCGGAGCGTCAAGTAATCAGTCTGGTACCAATTCAATTGTAGCAACTGATCGTACATGTTTTAAAATTGTTGAGGGAACCCGACAAAACCTAGTTTTCAAACCCAAATGTAGGTAGTTCTTGATCCAGTTAGATGGTAATGTTGCAGATCATTGCAGATCATCTCGCTGTAACTGGTCGACTTGGATATGTCCTCATTGCACTGCATGCAATGCATGATGCATCAGCCCTTTACATGTAGAAATCTGTGAAGTTAATGGTAATTTTGTGTAGTGCCCTCCTGTGGTGAGCTCACGTGAGAGGGAGCTATACAAATTACAAGAGTACATACTTCTCAAACATCTCATCAAAAATACCCAGTCCAATAGCAGGGAACCAACATTAATTGAAATAACATAATTTAGGCACAATCCTGCGTGCTCAAAATGACTTCAAATCAAACTGAAGTTCTTGAAAAAAATGCCCCTCTTTGATGTCTTCATATTCAAGCTTTACACCCCCCCCCCCCCAAATTGTGGAATTGCTGAGAGAGGTTGATTATACCTTCCAGAATGAAATGAGACATCAACAGAGTGACAGATGGCTGTTTTTTGCGTTTGATATTCTGTAGTTTTATAAACAGAGGGAAAATGGAAGCTATACAGTTTTGATGCTAAACAATATTTTAAGCTTATTCAAACTCGGTCAACTGAATAATTTCTGAATATTAATTTTGGTTTTACCCATACACCGATGTGTGTTAGCACTGTTTACTCAGTACTCTCCGAGTCATGTGAAAAAATATCACGTTGGCATATTACCCGGGTGGGATTCGAACCCACTACCCTTGCAATTCTAGAGCAGTGTCTTACCAACAGACACTAAACCAGCTATTTTCAGAGCCAACACTCACCCTAAGAGATTTACACATGGTTGTACCCGCAAGTTTACTATTTATTTATAGTTTCTTCTTATTTCTCCACACCATGCAAAGCTTCTAACAATACTGAGATTGCCCGGTAGCTAGAGGCAGTTCGAATCCTATGTTTTGGCAGCAGGTACCGCAACGATATAATAGATGTTAAATTTGCATCGGGATAAAGAATATTAATTTTTTTTTTACCCATACACCGATGTGTGTTAGCACTGTATGATACTCATAATATTCTGATGCAAGTTTAACAACTATAATTTCTGAATAGTTTTAGTGTTAAATTTCCTGTCATTTTATATTCCTCAGTGGTAACAGTGAAGATTCCTGGTGGGGAGGATGGATCAAAGCAGCCAAAGAGAAGGTAATGCTTGCAAATATTTTTGCTGTTAGTCTGTTCTAGACGATACATTATAAGGGAATCAATGTGTGGTGAAGAGGTTTTCAACTAGTGGTTTAATCCCAACGAGGTCTGGTTCTTGATAATTTTACCGAGACGAAGTCGAGGTAAATTATCAAGAACCAGGTCTCGGCGGGTTTAAACCACTAGTTGAAAACCGATTCAACACACTTTGATTCCCATTCATACGTATACCTTTTCGGTCAAAAAACATCAACACTTATGGTCAAAAAGTAAAATAAATGCAAAAATTAAATTTTTTCAATGATTTCTTTAAACACAACACCCCTCCAGCTATGAAATGGTAAGGCCCTGTCAAGGCCCTCGGGTCAACAACTCCTTATAAAGGGAATGCTGTGCGCGTCGTGCGTATCGCGTGATGTGGCACAATTGTTTCAGCCGTTGCTCCCGACCAATAGGAATGAAGAAACTGTCTTAAAGGCACAGGTACAAGCTTGCGTGTCACGCCCATGTTTCAACACTTTTTTACTGATCATAAACAAAGGTTTAAACACACCCACGTGATGCGCTCTCCACCAATAGGAAAAGTGAAACTGTCTGAGGTATTTATGTATTGTACTAAAAGTTACACTAATAAACACCAGAGAGTTTATTCACTCTGGTTGGTCGAATACTGGTCTCATTGGGGCGTACATGACGTCTAGGTTGCAATAACTAAAGAAAAAATGCTCTTGTTGCACAAATGTGTGTGCTTCCAGATGCATAATAAAAGTCTTCAGGCCTGAAGTCTTTTATTATTTGAGTGAGAAATAACCTCTTTTTCAAAAACTACGCTACATCAGGGGGAGCCGTTTCTAACGATGCTTTATACTATCAACAGCTCTCTATTGCTTGTTACAAGTAAGTTTGTATGCTAACCATTATTTGGAGTAATTACCAGTAGTGTCCAGTGCCTTAAAAGTTTACAAGCAAGTTAGTCAAAATGTTGAGAATTCACTCCGCGGTAGTGAAGTTAATACTGATCCACTATAAGCTTAGTTGTCTTACTTATTTTCTACCTTCTGCCCAGCAGGACAGTTCTTTTCAGAATTGAGAAGTCTCCTGGATTCCGAAATTGTACTCCGCCGTAGTAGAATTTAAAGCAAAACGGTTCTCTGTAGAACAAAATCTACCTGGCAAGTGGACATGGTGTTCATGGAGATGGTGGACACACACACATGGTGTTACTGCTAACCAATAAATACGTTTATTAGTAACAAAATAATTTGTCAATGTTTTCATTCTTTTTTTCCCTTGCAGTCTTCTATTGCCTTGGAGCAAATGAAGAGGGACCTGAATGAGTTTGGTAGCACTGTGCAAAGAGATACGTCATCTGCTGTCGCTACATCGGCAGAAGTTATCCAACACAATCTTAAAGTAAAGACATTAATGATTTATTAGACTATGGCTTTAAACCATTTGAATTTAACCTGGTATGGAAAAAATGACTTATTTGAGTTACATGTATACATGTAGACGAACTAGGGAGTTATGAAATACACAATGTGCAAGAATGAGTCAGTACATGATCATGAGTGGAAATACCAGGTAAATGTTTGGCCCTGTTGTGAGCAAAATATTGTTTGTTATTCGTTTGTAACGAGAAGGTCAGTTACCTTTAAAGGCAGTGGACACTATTGGTAATTACTCAAAATAATTATCATCATAAAACCTTTCTTGATTACAAGTAATGGGGAGAGGTTGATAGTAAAAAACATTGTGAGAAACAGCTACGTCTGAAGTTACGTAGTTTTCTGCGAATTTGATTTAGAGACCTCAAGTTTAGAATTTGAGGTCTCGAAATCAAGCATCAGAAAGCACACAACTTTGTGTAATAATCAATATTAAATATGCTGTGTCACATGCTCAAACAAATTTTTAAATGATTTTTGGGGTTGAACAAAGACAAATTTACTAGGGTGTGATTTAAACCAACGTCCTCCGTCCTTAATCCAGAGGTTGTTGGTTCGAATCCCACTCTAGTAAATTTTTCTTTGTTCAACCCCAAAAATCAGTAAATTAAATTACATATATCTTCATTCACAGTGAGTAGGGATTCATTTCACGGCCCAAACCCTTTAACTGTTTAATGCAAAGTAAGGTTTTGCTGCTATCCTGTGTTTGTACTATCAGTTTGTACTATCCTGTGTTTGTACTATCTGTTTGTACTATCCTGTGTTTGTACTATCCTGTGTTTGTACTATCCTGTGTTTGTACTATCTGTTTGTACTATCCTGTGTTTGTACTATCCTGTGTTTGTACTATCAGTTTGTACTATCTGTTTGTACTATCCTGTGTTTGTACTATCTGTTTGTACTATCCTGTGTTTGTACTATCCTGTGTTTGTACTATCCTGTGTTTGTACTATCCTGTGTTTGTACTATCTGTTTGTACTATCCTGTGTTTGTACTATCCTGTGTTTGTACTATCTGTTTGTTCTATCTATTTGTACTATCTGTTTGTACTATCTGTTTGTACTATCCTGTGTTTGTACTATCTGTTTGTACTATCCTGTGTTTGTACTATCTGTTTGTACTATCCTGTGTTTGTACTATCCTGTGTTTGTACTATCCTGTGTTTGTACTATCCTGTGTTTGTACTATCTGTTTGTTCTATCTATTTGTACTATCTGTTTGTACTATCTGTTTGTACTATCCTGTGTTTGTACTATCTGTTTGTACTATCCTGTGTTTGTACTATCCTGTGTTTGTACTATCCTGTGTTTGTACTATCTGTTTGTACTATCCTGTGTTTGTACTATCTGTTTGTTCTATCTATTTGTACTATCTGTTTGTACTATCTGTTTGTACTATCTGTTTGTACTATCCTGTGTTTGTACTATCCTGTGTTTGTACTATCCTGTGTTTGTACTATCTGTTTGTACTATCTGTTTGTACTATCTGTTTGTACTATCTGTTTGTACTATCCTGTGTTTGTACTATCTGTTTGTACTATCCTGTGTTTGTACTATCCTGTGTTTGTACTACCCTAGTTTTACACCAAATTATCTGTTAAAAAGAGTTGAGTGTATGTATGGACATATAAACCTGTTCCTTTTCCTCTCTGTACACATCGACTTTGCTGTTGTTCAATGAAGCATTCACAGAGAACACAGTTGCACGAACTGTATTACTTACATACTTTTGTTGTTGTTTTGTTCATTCATTTGATAAAGACTGACCCTAATGAGTCTTCAACAACCAGTCGTGTCAAGCAGGGATTCTCCAATATGCTGGGCGGATTATCAGAGACTTTTGCTCCCAAAGATCCCAGAAAAGAGTCTGACCCTCGCGTTGTATCGCATAAGAGTGACCAACACATCTTCGATAAGGCAAAGGTAATGCAATCCAACTACATTTCATCATCCAAATAAAAACAAATTTCCTTTTTTAATTAATATTTGAATAAATGCAGGGTCATTCCATGCCAACTCACCTACTAATTGGTCGGTTGGCTCTGCCTCAGACTTTGCTAATTTAAAATAAAAGCATCACCTATGGTTGCCATAAAAACACCCTAGTTTTAGAATTCTACTGGAGCCCTGACTTTTCTGGTAAGGGGATTTTTAGAGGTCTGTATTTACAAATGACAAATGGAGATGCGATATATATAGCTACAAATTAATATACAGGGTATCTGGTATCCCATCAGCTAGAATCTAGTGCCAAGAGTAGTGCATCATTTGTACAAAGTATATTAATGTATCTACAGGTCTTCTGCCAATTACCACAACTGATAAGTACAATATTGACAGCATAAGCACAGAGCACAAATGGATTTTGCATCCCACCCTCTCCTGGACAGCAGCAATGGTTTCAGGAGAGTACACAAACTCAAGACTCAAGAAAATTATATTTCAGTCTGCATAATGACTTATGTCATTTTTGAGACCCCCAACCAAAAAGTGACATGTCTGGCCAAAACATGAAGTGATGTGTCTGTTGTTGTGGTCCGTGACGGTTGCGGCCTGCACCATGGTGGCTTGGGGTCATTGTTGTCTGGGGAGGAATGGCTGAGTCTGTGCTTGCAAGTACCCCAGGTGCTGTCAAAGCAGCCTCAAAACATTGAAGGTCGTATGAGATTTATTTGCTCAGTTGCTTTCAATCGTTTCGCTTCAGTGTGCATAAATTCCTTGAGTTTACTCGCTAAGAGATCCTGGCCAATCAGTGAGGAAAAGAGCATCCAGCACGTTTCCCCAACAGGACAATGTTGCAAGGGACGACACTCGCGTGAATTGGTCAAGTACTGAGTATAGCCCATGGTCAAGGCAATGGAAGGCTGAGATTAACAAATCTTGTGGCACCACTGAGTCATCCTAACAGCCTGACACCAAATACTTTGTGAGGAGAAGCAGGAAGGAGGTTGACCAAATTCCGTGGCAAAGGGTTTTCTTTGAAGCAGATGCACTGGAGTCTGTTGCTAGCTTGTCCTTTGCAGAGTCAAAATAATTATTGATAAGCCAGGTTTACGACAAAGTGATTTTTCTCACTTAGAAAGTGGGTGCTGTTTGCCTTTCATAATAGCGCAAATGCGCTCCACAGTAACCTGGTCCACAGAAGCATTGGGAAAATGCTGACCTTGTTAGCCAACATTGAGCCCTCTTCCGAATGAACGATTTTTAGTAGCCCGGTAACCCAAAATTATTCTGATAACATTTACCAAATTCAGATCACCCTTTGTTTAACGAGAATTGACAACATGAGAAACGCCCTTGAGATTTCAAGGGCACCAAGGCAATGACCAGGGGGCAGGGAGGCAATCCCCTTCGTTGCCTCCATGAAGTATCAGGCCAGATACATGTAGCTCAGTTGGGAAGAGTGGCGGCACGTTAGTCCGGATGTTGTTGGTTTAAATCCCGCTCTTTGTTGATTTTTTTGTGTTCAACCCCAAATTATTTATTATAACATTATTATTGTTTTACTTTATTTAATACAGGCTCGTCTTTATGCTATTCAAGTTTCTCCAGGCACGTATTGTAATGATCCCGATGGACCACCATGTTTGTATGAAGATTGGTTGGCTTCATTTGATACAGATGAATACAAAGGGGAAATCTCTGATTTGCTGGTGGCCAATACTGATGTAAGGGCAATCTACACTAAGCTGGTAAGAAGGAACTTTTTAAAGCGACTATTTCTCTCTTCAAAAGTTTGATTGATATAATGACAGAATTTACAACTAATTATGTTTCCAATTCAGTCTAAAAAGAATTTTAGAACTTTCAGGTAATAACTCAAAAAGTTTTTTAGTAATAACTCAAAAAGTTAATGGCTATAAAAACTTACTTGGTAAGAAGCACTGTAGACCTGTTGATAATGTATAACATTTTTAGAAACAATTTTCTACAAAGGAATGTGGTTACAGAGAGAGGCATTCAAAAACATTTCAATTTGAGGATTTTTTCTGCATGAAACATTTGTCAATGTCTTCCAGTTCTGGATTATTCTTCCTTATATCCGTATACATGTAACCACACCAGATTTTCAGCAATATCTTATTACCACCTTTTGGAAATTCCACCTGTTGAATTGAAAGTTTCACATGTTTTTGAATATTATGTTTGTATTTATACATACATGTTTATAAGTTCACAATTTTGGGATAGTGTATCAACAGTAAAGGCGAGAGCGAAAAAGAAAATACGAACAAGACTGGCAATTGCAAGAAGACAAGCTGTCAAAGTGGATACCATCTGGAAAATCAAGGGTGTATACAAACATGACACTGCAACTACTAAGGATGTGTTCTCAATCAATGCATGATATGGATCAGAATCAAGGGCTATGACACAGACAGATGAGAAAATGGGTGGATGCAGTTGAAATGTGCTATCGAAGGTTACTGAGGATATCATCCTAGGGCTAGTTTTAAACAGTCACAAAAAACATTGATTGCAACCAGGTTGTCCCTCATTCTACATAACCTATGTATTCCGGTTTCTCTTGCTGACCTGTGTGTGTAGTAACATGTTCCCAAGGATAACGTGACATGCTCTTATTTGAATTCTTTCATTTTGAGTAGTTTGCTGCTTACTGATTTTGTCATGCCACACTGGAGACGCATTCTCAACTGAAGGAAGTACATTGTAGCCAACATACACAGATGCCAAGACCATAACGGGTTCACCAAAACGCTTGAGACGACCAATTATGTAAAGTCTATGACTGCTCTTACACACCATTGACCTGAGAATGCCATCTAAGATCTGATTGAACAGTAAGACCGAGAAGCTTGGTCTCAGTCACCAGCAAGCCCCTTGTCAGCAATCTTCATATCTGAAGGACATGGAGGGTTTCTTTTGAAGCACACTTGCATTTATCATGTTTACAACCTTGCATTTAGAGGGATTGAGCTTGAGGTGGTTACTGTCGGTCCAATCTTCAAGGTCCTGAAGGTCCAAGTCAATCTGAGTATGCACACTGGCAGGACGGACCTCAGCAAGGCTTAGATCATCGACATACTTAAAACTAGAAGAGTCGGTACTTTCAGAAGTGCTCGTTTATAAAGCCAATGAATGCGATGGGTCCCATCAACTTCGTACCCTGGGGAACTCCACAGGAAATGGTTTCCCATTCTGATAGGGCAGACAGGTATTGAACTCTCTTGTGTAGTGCCGTCAGGAAGTTATCGATACAAGGTATTATTTCGCTACGGACACCTAGGTCGTGTAATCTCTGAATAGCCAAAGTATGATCGACGCAGTCAAAAGCCCTGGAAAAGTCTGTCACTACCAGCGTGCCAACTGTATCGGCTTTGTCAGTACCCCTGTAGAGCACATCAAGGAGTTCGATTAAGCAATGAGTAGTTGATGACCCCTGTATACTACCATACTGGTTATGGCCGATAGATGTGCAGATATCTTCAAGCACCCAAATGAAACAAACCCTTCGCATATTTTTGCTTGGAGAGCAGTCAGTGAAATAGGTCTCAGCTTTGTGATGGTGGCTGGCGTTTCTTTAATCAATCAATCAATCAAACGTAATTTGTATAGCGCCTAAATCAAAAAATTGCTCAAAGGCGCTGAGGCACAGATGAAATAACAAGTCATTGATGGTAGGCCTCCTGAAACAAGTGGGCTTTCAGAAGTGTCTTGAATGTGTTGAGTGATGTTGTGTCCCTGATGTGATTGGGAAGTTTATTCCAGGGTTTGGGTCCATATACCGAGAAGGCTCTATCGGCAAGATGTGACTTGTTCTTGGAACTACAAAGTATGGTGAACAGGAGCTGTTTGACCGAAGGAGTCTCCGTTCAGCACCAACTTGCAGAATGTCTATGATGTAATGAGGGGCTTGTTGATGTAAGGCCTTGAACATGAGAACGATGACCTGGAAGTCGATCCTTTGTTGGATTGGGAGCCAGTGTAGTGTGATGAGTTCCAGGGTGATAGAGTCGAACTTGCGTTTCTTTGTGATGAGTCTGGCAGCTGTTCGTTGCACGTTATTTAGCCTCCTTTTGAGTTTTTGGCTGATTCCAATCAGAAGACTGTTGCAATAGTCGAGTCTTGAAGTGACCAAAGTGTGCACTGCAAGCTTGGTTGCGTCGACAGTCAGTAGTCTGCGGGCCCTGCCGATGTTAGTGAGGTAGAATTTGGCAGTCTTGATGATGCTTGAAACTTGCGCGGACATAGTCATTGCAGGGTCAAACATGACTCCAAGATTTCTGACTGGCTTGGTTTCGACTAAGACATCAACTCCTGCAACTTTAACTGATTGAAGATGAAACTTGGCGAGTTGTGCTCTGAAACCAATCGCTATTACCTCGGTCTTGTCAGCGTTGAGTTTGAGAAAATTAGTTGACATCCAGGCCTGTACCTCAGTTATGCAGTCTTCGACTTTTTATACATTTTGAAGGACTTCAGAAGACTTGACAGGGCAGATAGATGTGTAAATCTGAGTGTCGTCTGCGTACATGTGTAGTTCCAAGCCATGTTTACGAATGATCTGTCCAAAAGGAAGAGTATATATCAAAAACAGCAGGGGGCCAAGGACTGAACCTTGTGGAATACCAGACAGCAGCTCACGAGGTTGCGAGAAATGGTTGTTGATATGGAGACGTTGCGTTCTTCCAGACAGGTATGATGCGAACCACTTCAGTGGAATATCCTGCACTCCCAGCAGTTCTTCCATCCGAGCTAGTAACACTTTGTGGTCGATCGTGTCAAAAGCGGCACTGAGGTCAAGCAGAACTAAAATGGTGATACCTTGCTTTTCCATGGTCCACATGATGTCGTTATGAACCCGAAGGAGTGCTGTTTCGGTGCTGTGAAAGCGCTTGTATGCAGACTGCATGGGCTCATGAAGATGGTGATCACTCATGTAGTTGGTCAGCTGTCTGGCGACAACTCGTTTAAGTACTTTGGATATGAAGGTCAGGTTGCTGACAGGGCGGTAATTCTTTAGAGTATTGGCATCCAAACTTGGTTTCTTCAGCAACAGTGTGATAACTGCAGATTTAAGACAAGATGGAACTACACCTAAATTTGAGGGATGCGTTCACAATACTACTGATGGTAGGTAGAAGAGTGTCCAGAGACTGCTTAACCAGTCAAGATGGTATTGGGTCTAGAACACAAGATGGGCTAGGTGACTTCGAAATAATCTCGCCTACTTCTTCGTCGCAAGTTGTTGTGAAGTAATCCAAGGACGAGCCTAATCTGGATCGTGGAACTGCAACAGATGTGGCAGAATTTAGGAATTGGCACAACATTTGCATCCTTCCAAGTCTGTGGTACACAACCCTCAATAAGAGAGGAGTTACATGTACATGTAAATATATCAGAAACGGGTACACTGTATGCTAAGCTCACATGCAAATTCTTTTGTTAGTTTTCCCGGGAGCCCATCATGGCCTGCTGATTTCTTGGGAAACATTTTTTAAAGAGCATTGAACATATCCCAAGCTTTGATTTGCAGGAAGTTCCTGGGGATTGATAGGGGGCCTGCCTTGGCAGACTGTTAAAAGGTTAATTGCCTCTGCAATAGCTTTGTCACCATTCTTGGGTATGCCTGAGACGGAAATCACAGTGGGCATGGTGAGCTTCTGAGTCTTATTGGTGATCATTTGGATTCCTTTATGCCAGCCTGATGGATCACTGGATTTTAGGCTTTGGAGACGATTTTAGTAGAATTACTTTTTGGCTTGATTGATGGCGTGGCTGACTTTGTTACGAAGAAGACGCCAAAGGAATGTTTTCTTCTCTGCAAATGCAACCTGACGCTTTTGATTAGGTGTTTTTATAAGGCTGCGAAGTGCGCTGTACATGTACATGTGTAGCACCTTGTAAACCCTTACAAGGTGCTACATAATTGGGTCTTAGAATCTGTAGCTTTTAAAAGCCTCTCTTTCTGTATAAATGTGTATACATGCACTGTATAAGACTTAAATATTATTATTATTATTATTATTATTATTATTATTATTATTATTATTATTATTATTATTATTATTATTATTATTATTATTATTATTATTATTGTTATTATTATTATTATTATTATTATGATTATTATTGTGTCTTTGATTGTGTCCTTGATTTCAGCAGTGATTCATGGTTTGTCATAAGTGTGAAGTTTGACTAATTTGGTAGGATTTTTCACCAGTGCTAGTGGCATTCAGAACCTCTTCCAATTGATGAGTAGTTATCCACTGCCAAGTTCATACATGCTCCGTTTAGGGAGTGGTCTGACAGATTTTACGTTGACACCATTTGCAATCTTGTTTTCACTGGGAGACCAATGAAGTGAAATTATAATAACGTGTCCAATTTGTCCAATTTGTTTCTGTCATTGAATGTTTTGATCTTATTCACAGGTACCTGCAGTTGTTTCCAATGCTGACTTTTGGGGACGTTACTTTTATAAAGTTGATCAGTTGAAGCAAGATGAAGCAAGGAGAGCAGCACTGATGGAACGTGCTGATATGACATCCTCACAAACACTTGATGATGAAGAGCTTCAATGGGATGATGATGAAGGTAATTAGTTTGCCTATAATACCTCCCTTGGACATAGATAGGCTTACTACAAAGTAAGGGGACTGCCTAACTCAGCTGGCAGAGCGCCAGCGCATTAATCCAGAGGTCGCAGGTACAAGTCCCGATCTACTCAATTTATCTTTGTTCAACCCAAATTTAAAAACAAAATGGATACTTACATGTATAGGCCTATATATAGATAATATGCAAACTATAGATAGTAAAAAGCAGCGTTCTAGCCAGGCATACATTGTACAATAGCGTTCCGACACTCTTTTTTCCCCACTGATACGCTATTGATATGCTATAAAAAATAATCGTGAATGTTTTTTCTTTGTTTAATTTGTGAGAAGAACTTCTTATGTATTTTTCTTTTATTTATTTTAAATTGTTTTCAATCAAAACAATTTTTGCGACACACATTCACAGCGTAGCTTACCAATTTGCTGTCACAACAGCATCATACGTAAAAGCATTCAAAAGTTACCTCTGTTGTCGTCATCAAGTCGACACACTTGTACTTCATTTGTATTACTTTTTAATCATTTCAGATGAATTTAATGAGTCCATGAAATGTCTCTGAAATGGCCTTAAAATTGCACCAGAGAGATTCTACGACTTAAATTGTTCCAGGGGCCCTAGACCCCAACGGCGTCGCACTAAGCACTTGCAATTTGGGATTTTAGATGAGCAGAGTATACTGTTGGAAACATCGAGCCCAAACCGGCTCTTCTCAGAGCCAACACTCCCTCAAGAGATATTATACATGGTTGTACCCGCAAGTTTACTACAAGTATTTAGTATTTATAGTTACTTCTTACAAGTATGCTTGTAAAACTTATGACAAGATAAAACACAGTGTTCTAATTCCGTTGATACAATTACAGTGATTTAAATTGCGCTTAAAGGATTTTGGTTCTTTTTGTAACACAAAATACAATGTCCACAGATTTACATTAAACTTACACATGATGGTAGAAAGCTTCCCTTAAAATATTAGTTGCTGAGGTGCTGTAGTTTTTGAGAAATGAGTAAAACAATGTCATGAAAATACATTTTTACATGCTAAAATAATTTTCGTCTTATGATCACTGATCTGGGAAGCTTTCTACCATCATTATCTTCAAACTGTGTAAGTTTTAATGTAAATCTGTGGAGATAATGTTTTTTGTCCTACAAAAAGTACCCAAACCCAATAATATCATTTTAGGGACTTTGCTTTTTAGTTACTTGTGTTGAATTTGGTAACTAATCAATCATTTATTAATTTTCACTGCAGATGACTCTTCAGTTTCATTTCATCATCACAGCAGCAACATCCAAACATCAATAACTAGTAAACGGGCGAGTGAACGATTGAAAGCAGACGATAACAACGTAATAGAAGTCTCCAACATTGATAAACCACTTGATGAAGAAGACAGCGAAAAGGAATCTATGCATTGTCATGATTCAGAAACATCATTGATTCATCAGAATCAAATGAAACAATTCAACAGTGAAGAGAAGGGGATACAAATCATGACTGATACCAGTGTTGAACACCTTAATGACACACCGATTCAAGTGAGAACAGCCCCAGACATGCCAGATCAGATGCCTTTGGTATCTACTGCTGCTGACGAAACTGAACTAGATGGAACATGTGATACTAGCGCTGGTAAAGAAGGTAGATTGGAGACTGATCCTACAAAATGTGATCAACGTTTAACGAAACCATTGATGGTATCAACCCAGGAACCATTGATGGTATCAACCCAGGAACCATTGATGGTATCAACCCAGGAACCATTGGTATCAACCCAAGAAAGTACCAGTCAACAATCAAATAAGGTTTCACCAACGGTATCAGAAACAAGTAATAAAGGTACATATTGTCATTAAGTATGGCACTTAGCCCTTTGGTGCACAGATTAATTGTTTTTAAAGCAATAAAAGAACATGTTCAACTGTGTTTTTCTTGATTTTTTCACCCCCTGTTGAACATCACACTAAACTAAAGCTCAATAGTCTCTCTACACAACCGAATGAAGGCGGTATATATTGGGGTTATAGTTTTTAAGTTATGACTGTTTATAAAAGTCCAATTTGATGTGTTTTTGGTGGTCGCTAGTGACCGCCTTGTGCACCAAAGGGTTATTTATAGCCAGGGTATTTGATAACTTTAAAGATTTTATACATATATGTCAATGTAACAAATTCAAGCTATTTATGAACATTTACATTATTTCATGTTATGATATTGAGAGTTATAGTATGTGGGTACCATTTCTTCCCAGCGCTGTGTTCATGGAACAAATTGAAGGCTTATAATTTCCAGTCAAAAACATGTATGTACTTATTCTTTTGCAAATTGTGTTCATTCGCTTTATCCATGTGCAATGGCCATATTTACATGTTGAACATGAACAGCATGTTAAATTTGTCTCCAACTTTTTAAGTACATGTTATGTACTTTGTTGCTTCACACCAGCTACATGTACATGTACTTTAAATTGATATCGTGTGTGCAAACATGTACATGTATGTACAGTGTATGCAACTACAACAACTCACTGAAATCATCATCATCATCATCGGTCGACTGCACAGCAGGCGGACACAAGCTTTTCCCATTCTCTCCTGTCTTGTGCTATTCTCCGAATCTCAAGCGGGGAGAGCAGAAAATCCGGGGAGACTAATCTTCCAATGTACTCAGGGTACAGCAGGCGCCGAGTACCTTGTTTGCACCGGCCATGCGATAATAAAACCCGGAATAATACCCCAAAACATGCATTTTAACTTATGAGAGTTGTGGAACACACATGTGCAAGTAAGTTTGGTCTGAACTGGATCAGACGCTTATCTATTCCCTCATAAAAATGGTTCTTTTGGGGAACAGCCTTCCTGCATATTACATGTATACTACACACACAACTTGTACATTTGTACTTAATCTACCCTGGTTCAGGGGCCAAATATTTTATCACATGGAACACAAACTCACTTGATAATGTTGATTGAGTTTTGACCAATCAGAGTCAAAGAATTCCAGGTTAATGCTAATTTAAAATGATGTTCTATATGATTTAGCTGTATTGTAAATGTGTGATTTGACGATATCATTTGTTTTTTGACTGCAGGTTCAAGTCTTAGTGACGATTGGGAGAAGGATTTTGATGACATTGATGTATCGGAGGAAGATCTTGAAGTAGCAGTCCATCAGACTGGAAATACCAACGAGGAAGTTGATCTTGATGATTGGGAAAGCTGGGAATAGGTGTCATTGTACACTGGAGTAAACTAGATTCTTTGGCATGTTCATGTTCATTTACCATTAATGATTATCTAATTACCATGTTTGTGAAGCTCTGTTGGTGTTTCTGTTTGACTTTCTTTGGGTTTGTTCACACAAAGCTAACTTCACTGCTATCTTCGCTGCTAGCTAATAGCGAAAATTTGTTGACAGTGTGAGCGAAAAAATAGTAAACTACAATGCTTACTTGGAGTTAGCAGCGAAATTTTCGAAGTAATTTCAACTAAGCAGCGAAACTTGATACTTTGTCCGCATATAAAGAATTTAGAAGTGTATTTTTCACGTGTGAACGCATCTGACCTATTAAGCTACGAGGCTGTAAACATAATGATTTTTCGAATATTCAGCTTGATGTTTTCGCTGACGTTTATTTTTTCTCCTGGTGTTGCACGTAGGCCTTGACATTTTCCCTCACTTGCTGTGCAAAAATAATGAAGTTTTTTACATTTTTTACATCTTCTTATTTTGACAGCTAAATCATACTCAAAAGGCGACAAAAGCAGCCACTTTGACGACCCATGTTTGTAAATTATCAGTACGATCTGAAAATGTTTCCTATGGCCGGCCACGTGCTCATCCTCCTTCCCATCCACAGGAAATGTACTATGACATCGTGCACTAATGTATGGGGACGAAATTGTAACACGACGCAGTGATGTGACAAAAACAGAGCAAAACAAAATACATTTGTCATTCAAAATCACTGGAAATTTAAATAAACTACAGTCAATGCTAACTGAGAAAAAAATATGGAACTTTAAAATACAATGTAGAATTGCTGCGAACTTGAACAAAACTATATGGAACATTGCATTTGTATTACATACATAGGCCTTAACTTTTCTAACGTGCCAACTCTGGCTGGCTTACTGCAACCATGCCTTGTGTGATCGCAAGGTACTTAGTAGCTAAGTTGTTTGGTCATGCGTAGCCCAGCTGTGAATATTTAGCAGCAAAGTTAGCAGTGAAGTTAGCTATAACATGCTCTATGAGGTTAAACCTAATCATACACAAACCAGTAAGACTGCTGACTTCCCCAGGCATGCCAGGCAGTTTAACTGCTTATTCATTAACTGCTTATTCATCATTGGCACATGTGTTTGTCCTCAATTAAGGGCTGTTTGGCTGATAATTCCCAAACCGAAAGAGTCAACAAACTAGTATTTGGGATTTGTTTGTTTGGTATGTTATTTTTTAGAAGATCTGATAACTCATGAATCTCACCCCCTCCTACTTTGGTATATATTTTTGCAGGCAGAGACACTTAAGTTTAATGACCCGAGTATATATCAATGTAAACACACTCAGTGATAAGGATGTATACTTTCAGAGTTTTTGTGGCCAAACTTGAAAATATAGTGGCACAAATTCCATGCACAAGCCTATATTGTTGAAGATTTTGTTACCATCAGCCAACCTGGAATGAGAAATAGCAAGGGAAGAGGCGTCTTATGAACGGTACTTATAAGTTAACATCTTTAAGGAAGGGAAAGATAAAATAAATATAAACCAAAACCGATTTGAGTAGCTAGGGTTCCTGAATAAGATATAAAGTCAAGACACTTAACTATTATTGCTTCTCTCCACCCAGGGGTAAATGGGCACCTGTGAGGGCAGAGATGGTTCTTGTGATTGATTTAGCCGAGTAGCGCATTTGTTGCACAGGCTGTATACTCCCCAGGGAGCTGAGATGGTTTAAGGAGTGAATTAAGGCCCAGTGACCTGGGGTAATAATGTGAAGTGCTTTGAGACACCCGTTCGGGAGTGAAAAAGCGCTATATAAACTCACAATATTATTATATTATATTACATCTTAATAAAGAAACGTCTGTATTTGCAACACAATCTACTGTCTTGACCCTTTTGGCACTTGGACTAGCCAATATTTATTTGTATGACCGTGATTTCAATACTCATGAAATGAAATGAATGCGCAAAATATGACCAACATGTAGAATTTTCCCTAATTGCCAGTTGTCAGGTGACGGTAGTTATTGTCATGAAACTGTGTACTGTAAAGCCATGCAATTCACCACGATACATTGTACAATGGTGACAAATCAGCGGTGCATTGTTCGTCATCAGAAATGATTAATCTGCAAACAAGTTTTTTTTTTGTATAATGTGACTATACCTATCATTTGTTGATAACAAAATAGTAATATCAAATACATTCCTGCTCAGTGAAATTGATCGGGAAGAAACTGCTCGTTTGGAAGCCCACATTAGTAATATGTGGGAGTCATGTGAGGTAAGAGTAATGAAATGAAATAATTACTTCTTGTACTGTACTGCTTGTCTTATAACATTCATTTTGTGCAGGCAAACAACTGCGTTATTTTTATTCAACAAAATCATCTAGGTATCAAATAGATTGAGTTGCTGAATGCTTCAACATGGATTATGTTAATTAGCCTTATTTTGATCTGTACCAAATTTGTCAGACATTTCTTTTGAGCAATATTGATAGAGTTACCAAGTCCCTCTTTTCACGACTAATACAAAAGCTAAAAACTATAACAACTATTTGGTTACTACATAGAGACTTTTGATTAATAATGTATATTAAGAGATGCATGTGAGTCATGCATCTACTTCAATTATTACTTGTAAATTCGGTAAAGGTTTTAAAATGATACTAAATGCATAATGGGAATGAAGAAAAGGAAAGATAAGCAGCAATGTGAAATGAACACATTAAAAGTATCAATACATGTATATGTATTTAAAACTTAGATTTAACATCAAATGTAGAAAAATATTTCAAGGTTTTAAAATAAATTGTGGATAAATCCTATTACCTAAGTTTGGTTCTTAATGTTTTTGTTTCTTCTTCTTCGTATCTTTCTCAGAACTCTTCTATAGCAAAACTCAAGATTTAACCTAAACATAAGGATAGTACAAACTTGATGATGTCATAATGTCATCAGGTATCTATTATTAGAATAAATCCCTTGAGCCCTTTTCACATTGAATCTCTTATCCCCATGTTCTACAACCCAGTCTTTATTTACCCTACATCAGTTACACTGCCGCACTTTCACACAACTCCATGATGTAGTGACGCTCAAGGCAAACCATGTAGTGACAAAACATATTAAATAATTGGTTTTACAGTCTGAACAAATGGGTTTGGAGTATTTTTTTTTAAATAGCTGGCTGATGAGGCTTGATGAAGGGCCAGTGTGGGAAAAAAACTGCAGTCACCAAACGAGCATTGCGATCAGAGAACTTGAATTCTGCATATAGACTGGAGATTAGCTACGAATTGGGGTTGACTGTTGACATCCAAGACACTAATAAAAAAGGTGTACACAACCAACATACACTTATACCAGAGACATTGTCGATATCTACAATAATTTATTTGCAATTCAGATCTACAAACATGAACTGTTGACAGTCCTTTAGTTATATTCAATTTAAAATACATACACTGTCATGACTGTACATGTACTGGTACATGTTAAATGTAAGATGAGTATTCTTTGGTCAATGTCATCAGACATGAACCACAAAGGGCCTATTGATGAAAAACAAATTCAGCATTTAGGTTCTTAAATATAGTATTGCACATAACCTGGTATACATCTTTGATAGTTTGCATCAACATCCAAGTTTTGAGACTAAACAAAAGACAATTACACACTTATGTACATGTACATAAAATGATCTGCAACTTGGCTATTTAGTTCAGTACTTAAAAGAACACGTTGCCTTGGATCGGTCGAGTTGGTCTTTGGTTCTGAACCGTCTGTTAAAAAATGCATATGGGTAGAAAGATTTTGTAAAAGTAGAATACAATTAATGGTCTACACAAATGTGCCTTGAAATTGCGTGGTTTACCTCGTCGACCAACACGGTCGACCATTTATGGGAGTCAATTTTTTTACTCCCATGAATGGCCGACCGTGTTAGACGTAAAAGGAAAACCGTGCAATTTTGAATGATACTTGTGTGGATCATTATATTCTAATTTTAAAACATCTTTCTAGACACATGCATTTTATAACAAACGGTTTTAAATCGCTTTTTACAGACCAACATGTCTGATCCAAGGCAACGCGTTCCTTTAAGTAGCCAGATATCCATGTGCACCGCTACAAAGACAAAATCACCATTTAGTTTATTAAAATTCAATGTACATGTATGATTAAAAATAAATAACTTACTTCAATGTTTCATAACACCACACAACAATTTTATTGCTCATGCATCTGTAACAAATAGAGAAGACTATACAAAATAAGCAATGTACAGCATTGCTTCATTAACAAATAGTCCAATAGTTATCAGTGATTGGCAGCTTTAGGAGAATAAAATAGTGTGAGTTAAACTAGTCACCATGCAGCTATTTTAGCAGTACAATATTTATAACTTTGGAAGAATTACAAGTATGCTGTTGACTAAACTTAACAATACATGTATACTATCATGGTATCATTAATTTACCATTTGGTTTATTTGACTGGATCAAATCCTTTCAGAGGCCAGCTTTTTCACTGGACATTGCCACCCAATCATGATTGACTGATACCCTTGAGTGCTATTTCATTGGACATTGCCAACCAATCATGATTGACTGATACCCTTGAGTGCTATTTCACTGGACATTGCCAACCAAACATGATTGACTGATACCCTTGAGTGCTATTTCACTGGACATTGCCACCCAATCATGATTGACTGATACCCTTGAGTGCTATTTCACTGGACATTGCCAACCAAACATGATTGACTGATACCCTTGAGTGCTATTTCACTGGACATTGCCAACCAATCATGATTGACTGATACCCTGAGTGCTATTTCACTGGACATTGCCAACCAAACATGATTGACTGATACCCTTGAGTGCTATTTCACTGGACATTGCCAACCAAACATGATTGACTGATACCCTTGAGTGCTATTTCACTGGACATTGCCAACCAAACATGATTGACTGATACCCTTGAGTGCTATTTCACTGGACATTGCCAACCAAACATGATTGACTGATACCCTTGAGTGCTATTTCACTGGACATTGCCAACCAATCATGATTGACTGATACCCTGAGTGCTATTTCACTGGACATTGCCAACCAAACATGATTGACTGATACCCTTGAGTGCTATTTCACTGGACATTGCCAACCAATCATGATTGACTGATACCCTGAGTGCTATTTCACTGGACATTGCCAACCAATCATGATTGACTGATACCCTTGAGTGCTATTTCACTAGACATTGCCAACCAATCATGATCGACTGAAACCCTTGAGTGTTATTTCACTGGACATTGCCAACCAATCATGATTGACTGATACCCTGAGTGCTATTTCACTGGACATTGCCAACCAATCATGATTGACTAATACCCTTGAGTGTTATTTCACTGGACATTGCCAACCAATCATGATTGACTGATACCCTTGAGTGCTATTTCACTGGACATTGCCAACCAATCATGATTGATTGATACCCTTGAGTGCTATTTCACTGGACATTGCCAACCAATCATGATTGACTGATACCCTTGAGTGCTATTTCACTGGACATTGCCAACCAATCATGATTGACTGATACCCTGAGTGCTATTTCACTGGACATTGCCAACCAAACATGATTGACTGATACCCTTGAGTGCTATTTCACTGGACATTGCCAACCAAACATGATTGACTGATACCCTTGAGTGCTATTTCACTGGACATTGCCAACCAAACATGATTGACTGATACCCTTGAGTGCTATTTCACTGGACATTGCCAACCAAACATGATTGACTGATACCCTTGAGTGCTATTTCACTGGACATTGCCAACCAATCATGATTGACTGATACCCTGAGTGCTATTTCACTGGACATTGCCAACCAAACATGATTGACTGATACCCTTGAGTGCTATTTCACTGGACATTGCCAACCAATCATGATTGACTGATACCCTGAGTGCTATTTCACTGGACATTGCCAACCAATCATGATTGACTGATACCCTTGAGTGCTATTTCACTAGACATTGCCAACCAATCATGATCGACTGAAACCCTTGAGTGTTATTTCACTGGACATTGCCAACCAATCATGATTGACTGATACCCTGAGTGCTATTTCACTGGACATTGCCAACCAATCATGATTGACTAATACCCTTGAGTGTTATTTCACTGGACATTGCCAACCAATCATGATTGACTGATACCCTTGAGTGCTATTTCACTGGACATTGCCAACCAATCATGATTGATTGATACCCTTGAGTGCTATTTCACTGGACATTGCCAACCAATCATGATTGACTGATACCCTTGAGTGCTATTTCACTGGACATTGCCACCCAATCATGATTGACTAATACCCTTGAGTGTTATTTCACTGGACATTGCCAACCAATCATGATTGACTGATACCCTTGAGTGCTATTTCACTGGACATTGCCACCCAATCATGATTGACTGATACCCTTGATTGCTACTTCACTGGACATTGCCAACCAATCATGATTGACTGATACCCTTGAGTGCTATTTCACTGGACATTGCCAACCAATCATGATTGATTGATACCCTTGAGTGCTATTTCACTGGACATTGCCACCCAATCATGATTGACTAATACCCTTGAGTGTTATTTCACTGGACATTGCCAACCAATCATGATTGACTGATACCCTTGAGTGCTATTTCACTGGACATTGCCACCCAATCATGATTGACTGATACCCTTGATTGCTACTTCACTGGACATTGCCAACCAATCATGATTGACTGATACCCTTGAGTGCTATTTCACTGGACATTGCCAACCAATCATGATTGATTGATACCCTTGAGTGCTATTTCACTGGACATTGCCACCCAATCATGATTGACTAATACCCTTGAGTGTTATTTCACTGGACATTGCCAACCAATCATGATTGACTGATACCCTTGAGTGCTATTTCACTGGACATTGCCACCCAATCATGATTGACTGATACCCTTGATTGCTACTTCACTGGACATTGCCAACCAATCATGATTGACTGATACCCTTGAGTGCTATTTCACTGGACATTGCCAACCAATCATGATTGACTGATACCCTTGAGTGCTATTTCACTGGACATTGCTAACCAATCATGATTGATTGATACCCTTGAGTGCTATTTCACTGGACATTGCCAACCAATCATGATTGATTGATACCCTTGAGTGCTATTTCACTGGACATTGCTAACCAATCATGATTGACTGATACTCTTGTCATTGGTATGTAACTGACACTCTGATTCACTTTCGAAAATGGATTATTTTCTTTTCAAGTAGGCAAGCATTCGATCATAGTTGATTATTACTTTGTGGCCATTGCCTTCAGTGTACATGTATGTGGTAAAACAAAAAAAATATTTATTGCCAGGTATTTGTTTGGTCCATTATCAATATCTCCCCATGTGTATTCCAAGACACTACAGAACTGTTAAAAGCTGAGCATTGCCAAATCCCTATCAAAAATTAGTTTAATTTCAAATAATATTCCAAGGTATTACAGTTATTACTGTTGGCAGTTTAGATTCAGAATTAAATAAATTTCAAAGTTTTCATTCAAATATTGCCTTGCTCATTCAAGATTGAGATTGAAAGACCAGGCAAACCAATTCAATCACGTTTTTAATGAACAACCAAAATTGTATCCGTTAATATTTCTCATTCTCTTTGTTGGTATTGTACTTGCACAAAGCATGTATGCTCCAGCATAATAGATGCATTCGAACACATTCAAGAGGTATCCAAATGTTCACAATGGGAAACTTTAGACTATCTGCCAATCACCAAGAGAGGGCGCTCTTCACCAGGTAATGTCAACAACTTAGGAATAGGAGAAGCATGAGCGACGGTCACTGACAGCAAATACCTTGTGTTTTGCGTGTTTTTGATTTTGTATTTAGATTTAGCCAAATTGTATTTTGTTTTTCATAACACAATGCCAGCATAAACCAAACTGTTCTGGAACAGGACGTACTGGACACGAGTTCCCCAAGGATAACAAGTGGTGTGCATGAGTTTTTGGGAGTGTTTCTTCTAGGGTAATTAGCCAAAATTCAAAAATGCTGACCTACCAAAATTTGAGAAGAAATCTGAAGTTTAGTTGTATGACAATGTATCTGATTTAATTTTCAAGAGGCTGAGAGACTTCTAAATATTTTTTGAGTATTTTTGAATTTTTACAATTTACCATTGTTTGCAATAGGAGTTGTGCACCCTTACCTGGTAGGTCTGCTGCCCTCTAGTGGCAGAGCTTTCAAAAAGTCTCCCATTGTATCTGAACCAGCCGTAGATTTTGATGGGGTATTAATTTTCATCAATGGGAAAATATATTCACAATAAAGCTTTCAAGCATCAGCAGTTCTTGCTTGTCCAATAGACCGATCCATTAAGCTCCGCCCCATTGCATATTGACCAATCACAACGCAAAGAAGGTCCGACAAATAAAGTCTGACATGTGTGCGCGTATGCTTGGCCCGCGCGGCAGAGTTGTGCAGAATGACATTGGAGAGGCGCACATGTTCTTGCTCACACGTGTGCCATGGGCAGAGCCTTATGGATCGGTGTATTGTCCGTATTCCTAAAACAGTCTGAGTTTTCCCATGTGTAACAAATATTGGATGTAATTTAGGTCAACATTTTGATCACAATACAAACTCCCAGGAGTCTGACACGGTCTTGGAATCACGCGTACGCAAGGTCACAGGTTCAACATCCGCGTCATCCTGCTGATGAAGACGAATTGTCGTTTGAAAATTTCAGGTATGAGAACAATTTTCAGTGTTGTGATCAAAAGTTTACCTAATTGAATCTAACTACCAACACAGATGAACTTTCACTCTAAAATATTGGATTTCTTAAATTAGATGCAAACCTCTGTTTCCTAAGTAAGTTGTTGCTATTTGTACGGGTGAAACTAGTGTATCACAGTATAGTAGCCTGCTTCATAACGCTACACACTTGAACATTCGAGTGAATATAAACGTCAACACTCAGGCAGCCGTCAGCGAAGTTGTTCCAGGTGTTATAAATTGTCCGCTGTAAATCTGTCCAAAAGAGATTTGAAGACAAACGTGCCATCCAACAGGAAGTGGTTAACATTTCTAGCAAGGTTATAATAAAATGCAGCAAAACGCCAAACCACAGGTTAAGTTATATATGGGCATGCGGTCTGGAATGATGGTGTTTTCATACTAAAAACAAAATTGGTATTGCGTTCTGTTGTGGATTGTTAGAATCACATTGACCAAATACACTAACTTTTGCAAGTCTGCATAAAAAGATTGCAGCAATTTTTTTTATATAATTGCACTGCATAGGGAAGTGCAATTTACTTTGTACACCTTTGTACACCTGATACCTCTGTTGACTTACAAATGTTATAAAATGCAGTTATCTTTTCTGCAATCCCTTCAATGCACTCTAGAAAACATCTGAAACACACATTATTGTGAGACAAGGGTATTTTTTTTCCATTAGTCCTCACAACTTTGACGCCCAGTTGAGTTCAAACTTTTACAGGTTTGTCATTGTGTGCATACATGTATGTTGAGATACATGTACACCAAGTGAGAAGACTGATCTTTGACAATTACCAAGGGTGTCCAGTGTCTTTAACTGCTTAGTTAACCATATCACTTTTCATCTTTCCTACTGACATCAACTCCTTGTTTAACACCATCCATTGACTTATTATCTTGCTTCTTTCTGGCTTTGCTGCTGTCACTGTGTGCTCGACCTCTTCCTTGAGTATCTTTGCTTTGAATCATTTCTTTGTTAGTGTTAGATTTATTTTCCATCGATGAAGATGTACTTGGTGATGTCTTAGGAACCTGAGCGTCAACCTCCACCTTCTCACTCTCTTCTTTCAGTAAACTCTGTTCCTCCTCTGCTTTTTGTTTTGCAACAATGGCTGACCAATTCTGTAAATTCCTCCTGTAATTGAGTAATTTTAAGTATTTTTTGTTAACATACATATTAAAATTGTTCACACACTTAGATAAAATTCCAGGAAAGCACAAGTGTCAGAAAACTTTGTTCCGCTTCTGCACAGAGAGCCAATGCCATGTTTCATGCAGCTTATTCCCCACAAGTCATGTACATGTATGTGCAATTATGATTGTATATGTTCAAATATGCAGTCGTTATAGCATGGAAACAGAACATTTAATTTGGGTAAATCCTCAACAGTTGTTGTAGCAATTATTGAAAGGACCATTGTCATTTAAATTTACGTACAGAGAATATCAATAATCTTGCACAAACTATATATGTATTCAACATGTACTTGGGGTTTCTGTTGTGTCTTAGGTAACCCAGTCTAACCTACATGTACAAACCAATTCCCACATAAACCCTACAGACAAAACAGTCTGACCGCCTGATAAGTAAATTCTTGTTGAGCCACAGCTATGTGCATGTAAGAATACTTCATCAGAAAGAGGCAAAAATAACAGATAAACCAACATAGTAGTTTTCAGTAGAAGAAAACTAATCTGTAAAAACTCTTCACCAAATCATTTAAAGAGATGAATAATGGTGTTGTTTATATGCCAATCAAACACGCTAATTTACTTCACTATTGAACAGCAATCATCTATACAGAACACCATATTGTTCAGACTCCTAGTGTTGTAATAAAAAACAAATTATCAGACACGATATTCTGAGTCTCCAGTTGTTACAGGGAAATGATGTCATGATTGTCTGTTTATCCTAGAATGGCTGTCAATTTAGCTTACAAATTGATAATTGAGTTGTTGGGATGTCTTGCTATGCAATTCAAATTATATTCCTGACTAAGGCTATTCATATTAGTTATCCGTGTACATGACTTTACATATTTCAAGAAAGTATAGACTTACGCTGCTCCATCATACATTGGTTTTGCACTTGGAAGGAGTGCACTTAACAGATCATAGCACGGAAGGCATATACCAACAATAAAAGATACCTTGAAATGTAAACACAGAAAATAAAATGAGTTAATACAATCAAATCATCATTTTCAAAATTGCTGCACACACTAAATCATTGCGTTTCCTCCAGTGAAAAAAATTGTGGATTTGTGGATAGTTGATGATATTGGGGTTGATAAAAGGATAGTGGTGGATACTCCAGGATACCAACCTAGATGATTGGGGCTACTCACAGGATAGTGGTGGATACCTAGTACTCAATTGGTTATTTACCTGATTTGTTGGCAGTTGGTGTGCTTTCTCTCGATCCATCATCGGAATAGGATTTCTCCCTTGGGCCTTTTCCTCATCTCCCTATTGACACATAGAAGTGAGTATGTTACAAATCAATCAGAATAATTATCCGAACTAGTCTTATTTTCTTTACAAACATGATGCTCTATTAAGGCCGTGGACACTATTGGTAATTACTCAAATTAATTATTAGCATAAAACCTTACTTGGTAACGAGTAATGGGGAGCTGTTGACAGTAAAAAAAACATTGTTAGAAACGGCTCCCTTTGAATTAACGTAGTTTTCAAGAAAGAAGTAAATTTCCACCAATTTTATTCCGAGACCACAAATATAGATTTTGAGGTCTAGAAATCAAGCGTCTGAAAGCACAAAACCTCAAGTGAAAAGGGTGTTTTTCCTTTCATTACTATTTCGCAACTTCAACAACCAACTGAGCTCAAATTTTCACAGGTTTGTTATTTTATGGATATGACGAGATACACCAAGTGAAAAGACTGGTCTTTGATAATTACCAAAAGTGTCCAGTGTCTTTAACTGTTAGTTTTGTTTAGTATTTCATGTTACCAAATTGTTAAGGGTGGCTCAGTGATGAAAGTAGTAAAGATTTAGTAAGATTTAGTAAGAACAAGCTATTCAGTAAAGAAAATAGCCGTAATAACTTCACCCCAACAGTCCCTTTTGCAACGTCTTTGATGCATCCTTTTGTTCTGTAAAATACACTGAAAGTTAACTGGTTCAAGGAAGCACCATTGTGACTTTGGGTGACAGATTTAGTTTCTTTAAAAAACTACAGTAAAATAAACAAATATGTGTTATCATGTCAAACATTTAACATCTTTAGATAACGCATTATTATTCTAAAGATCTATGGAATATTTGGACTTTGATCAACAGGTAATTTAATGTATTTCCTAAAAGCACTTATATCCATTTCTTTCTTTTTGTAACTGTTACATGTGTATTCATGACATCACCATTTCAAAATACAATCAATTCACAACTATTCAGATGTATGTATGACCAGAATTGAACAATTTAAACTAAGTGATACCAGGAAGCTCCTTCAAGTTGCAACCGATATGTTTGGCAGACACAGGAAGCTGACCCACTTGCATGTTACCACAAGTCATGACTACAACAATCATCTAAACTGACTTTGTCAACAGCAGAGCATAGAAATAAGTTTTGGCAAGAGAGTTTCACATTTGAATTTCTGAAAAGGTTAAACATCCTGTCAAATGTAATAATTACATGTATGACAGGTATAGGTTGTATTAGATTAAGAAAATACACAGATATTTACACAAACCAATATTTACTGGTACAGCAAATGGTACAAATGTGTGAGACATATATATTTCACTCAGCTTTGTCACAAAATGGATCAGTTCAGTCATAACCTCAAAACTAAACCTCAACCTTGTACTGATGCTGTCAAATAGCTGTTTGTTAACATGTATTGATGACAGATTATTGTCAGCAGATACTTTTGATGCTCAACACATTTCAGTGTGAAAACCCTTAACCCATTTAGTTGAGAATGATTTTATTAACAGAGAATCCTAGCTGCTGCTTTTACTCAGCAATTAAGATTCATGAGGTAAAGACACCTTCCCCCCCCCCCCCCCCCCCCCCGAGAAGGGGGTGGTAACAAAATCTGAAACCTTTTTTTGGCGACCCAGTTGTTTTGAGTACATGTAGGTATATAAAGTTTGTTCAATTAAGGCAAACAGCCTTTGCAAATAAATACATGTACATGTACACATCAATAATGTAGAGCATTGTTTAAACAAGATTAAGTTCAAGTTAACAGACCATGAAACAAGTATCAAATAAAGAGGTTTGTAAGGATCTTCCAGACTGGCATCTCTACCTGGCTATAAAATTCCTCGAAGCACTCATTTGCCACTTGTCGCTGAATTTCAAATGGTTTACATACTGCACACAGGTCACACGCAGTCATAGCAATGGCTCTCAACAGCTTTCTGTTAAATAAATTAGGTTTTGGCTTTGGAATAAAAATAATATAACATGACAAAGAAAGCTTAAATACAGCGGTCGATTTCACCAAACTCTTCCTAACTTAGGATTAATCTTCCAGGACTCGAAACGAGTTCAATTCTGTATCCAAGGTCCTTAGTACCCATGGCACCCATCCTAAGTTAGGACGGGTTACTCGTCCTAGTTAGGACAGGTTACTCGTCCTAGTTAGGACAGGTTACTCGTCCTAGTTAGGACAGGTTACTCGTCCTAGTTAGGACGGGTTACTTGTCTTAACTTGAGATAGGATTAATCCAAGCGTTTTGTGAAATCGGCTGCTGAATTGACTGAGCTGGCAATCATTATGAGAAAGCTACAGAAACCTTGCAGACTTGAAGTTGATATTGTTATTTTCCTTTTCTTGGTTAGGGAGGGGGGGGGGTGTTGTATTCCAATTATTACAGATTTCCTTTTTTAAGTAACACACCAATTTATGCCAATGTTTGAATCTATATTATTTTCACAAGTAGAAATACAAAATAAAAGTTTCAAACCTAAACAAACACTTAATTCTGATTATTATGATCATTATGCAATAGTTGTACCACACACACAGATCCTTTTCAATTGTCTGGTGGAACATGTGACACATGTCATTGCCACATGTTTACTACAGCGACACTCCACAATTTAAGATTGGAGTCAATATAAAAAATTGATATACTCTTCAAAACCTTGTTCCCATAATACTAATTTCTTTATCGTTTGTCCAAATGAGTCAAGGTTGTTGCTTGGCAGACACGGTTGCAATGTGTCTAAATAGATTCGACCATGTTCAAGAAAGGGTTCGCAGAAATTGCAGAGTGTGGAATAAGCAAGTTTTTGATTTTATCTTATGTTTATTGTGAAAACATCTTTGAAGGACAAGGATCTACATGTATGTGCGAGTTATTTTCAAACAAATATTATATGCATTAGATTCATGGTTATAGCAGAATATAATCATTGGGTGATATTTGGATCTTTCCATTTCAATTGGCCTGCTTTGTTAATTAGAACAGTTATAATGTATGACAATGCACTCTTAAACATCCAACATTTGTAAATTCATTTCAAAGTGTTTAGTAATTTTTCTGTGTAATCTTCAAAAGATCATAGATAATATGTGAATTTTTGGTGCAATAAACAGTTATGTAATGAGACTGGTGCAGCTTACTTGAAATTATTTCAAAACTTCTTCACAGCAGAGAATATTGGCTTTATTTGAGATTTCTCAGAAAAGATAATTCTTTCAATCAATTTGAATGTCATCTCTAAAGAATGATATGTGTAAACTTTGACCTTAGGTTTAAAACACTTCGATTGTACTATTGTATTATTGGCTCATATGAAAACATGTACGACCAAGGATTGGCTCATTCTTGAGACTGGGGTGAATATTTTTGACATTTTTGATATTTTTGATAGTTGTTAAGTGCCTGTTGTCTATCCAAAAGAATATACAAACTTATTGAAAGTTGACATTGTTTCAAAATAATTATTATTCATGAAGTTTTGAGTATTAAAATCCAAAGATAAAATAAATTGACAAGAATGCTTGAATTTGAAAACCTAAACATAGTTTTATACAAAAGAGTTATGGAAAACTGTTGCAAAGAAGTGTGTGCACAAACAAGAAAGTGCGTGCACATACCCATGCACAAAGACGTTACCAGCATTGCAATCTATGTGTGCCTTACAACATTGAAATGTTGTAATAAAATACATTGTTTGTTTATGATCAAACATTTTGGAGATAAGAAAACCAAAACTCTTTTTTCTGTACGATTTGTTTTTAAAATCTATACTCCAACTGATCACCACCCCCTTAAAATTTAATCACTCCAGTCAAATATCTGTGTGCAAATTGGGCTATGCATCTTCTACCACATACTTGTATCTTCAACATTATGATTTAAACAATATTATTAATAACATGCGTGAGCAGATTGGAAAGTGCATGTTGTAATCCACATTTTGTGCATGCTCTACATATTTAACAGTGCAAGCCCTTTTAAGTTTAAGTAAGTCCTTAGTAAACATGCGTTAGTTGAATTTCTTCAGTGCATTTATTCTGCATATTATAAACATGAAGTGTCACCAGCCTGAGTGTCACAGATTGTACATGTATGTTCCATTTAATAGTCACCTCATACTCAAAATACTAACCAAAACAAACTTGAAGAAAAACCTGGTTTTGATTCTTAAGATTTCTTATTAGATTTGATTTCTTATGTTGCAGAAATGCAAGGACAACAGCCGATTTTTTAAGAATCTATGGTCCTTTTTGAAGCCACGGCTTTGGCTTTGGTTTCGGTTCAGACATATCACGCCTTCTGCTTCCAAGTGGCAAACATTTTTTGGTCAGCCAAGCTGGCTGCCATGTTACTCTTTCTGAACTGTAGCACTGCCATATCCATTCCGCTGTACAGTCATATCAGGCCTTCTTCCTCCAAGTGGCCAAGATTCTTTGGTCAGCCAAGCTGGCTTCAAAGTTACTCTCTCTGAATCGTAGCACTGCTATACCCATTCCGCTGTACAGTCATATCAGGCCTTCTGCCTCCAAGTGGCCAAGATTCTTTGGTCAGCCAAGCTGGCTTCAAAGTTACTCTCTCTGAACCATAGCACTACCATACCCATTCCGCTGTACAGTCATATCAGGCCTTCTGCCTCCAAGTGGCAAAAATTGTTTGGTCAGCCAAGCTGGCTGCCAAGTGTACTCTCTCTGAATCGTAGCACTGCTATACCCACTCCGCTGTACAGTCATATCAGGCCTTCTGCCTCCAAGTGGCCAAGATTCTTTGGTCAGCCAAGCTGGCTGCCAAGTGTACTCTCTCTGAATCGTAGCACTGCCATACCCATTCCACTGTACAGACATATCAGGCCTTCTGCCTCCAAGTGGCCAAGATTCTTTGGTTAGCCAAGCTGGCTGCCAAGTTACTCTCTCTGAACCTTGCTCTGCCATACCCATTCCACTGTACAGACATATCAGGCCAATTCTGCCTCCAAGTGGCAAAAATTGTTTGGTCAGCCAAGCTGGCTGCCAAGTTACTCTCTCTAAACCATAGCACTGCTATACCTGCTCCGCTGTACAGTCATATCAGGCCTTCTGCCTCCAAGTGGCCAAGACTCTTTGGTCAGCCAAGCTAGCTGCCAAGTTACTCTCTCTGAACCGTTACACTACTATACCCATTCCACTGTACAGACATATCTGGCCTTCTGCCTCCTAGAATTGCAAGGGTTGTGGGTTCGAATCCCACCCGAGTAATATGCCTGTTTTTTTTTCACAGGACTTGCGGAAGTACTGAGTACACATTGCTAACACAAATCGGTGTATGGGTAAAAACTAAAATTAATATTCTTTACCCCAATGCAAATTTTACATCCATTTAGTATCCAAATTATAAAGGGAACTACATACACCTCTGATGAACCAGTGAGTTTTGCTGTATTTTTACAAACAAACATTTTGTGTATACTTCAATTGATGTGAAGTGGTTAAGCTGTTTTTTCAAAGACTCAACATGTATTGTGGAGCAATTGTTGAAAATTAGGGAATAACTGTAGGGGACTATTGTTCCACAATCAAATGATTATGGCCATTAAAACAAACTAAATTAAGACCAAATGAAACATATACAAAACTTGGTGCTATAAAAAAAAATGTTAGAGTGCAAATGTGTGCATTGGAAGATTGAGTAAACCATATGCAATTGTACATGCATGACCCTATCAAGTGCTGCACGGTGCTGGACAACAACATTGTTAATCACTGTCAACCTAAACAAGGTAGAAAACACATCTTTACAGATCCAATACGAAATACGTGGTTAGAGAAATAAAAATGTGCAGTGTGCTCAACAAATTGGAAAGCCTGACATGACTAATTAAATCTAAATAAACCACATGCATACCTGTTGATAAAATTCGTCAAAGATAACCTTAACGGTTTGTTGTTGAATCAACCATGGCTTTGTGTTGGCCGCCAAGTCACATGCAGTCATTGTCAGTGCTCTCACAAATGATCTAGTATGGTTTCATGGAAACAGGGTTTTCACACAGACACAAGATGCCACAAACATTGTCATTGTGAAACATCAAGAAAACAGACCACACATACATTAAGGGAGAGAAGAGCAAAATAAATATAAGAGAAGCAATGCAAATTAAAAACTGTGATCTTCTCCACCTTAAAGAGGAATGTTTCCGCCCATAGAAATGACTTTAAAGGCATGGTCTCTTATTCTAACTCAATTTGTATTGTTTCCGCAATGGAAAGCTCAATTTGCCAAAAAAAATGTTTGCACATTTGAAGCAAAATCAAAAAGGGTTTATACATGTAGGTTTAAATTTCTATCCTCAAGTTCAATACCAATTTGATATCCCAAATCTCTCAATCTGTACCACTTGAAAAAGTTTCAAACAAAGGCTAAAGTAATACACTGCAGCTTGTTCAAATATCACAAGTATATTTTTATAATAATATTCTCTGTGTTTAGCATATGTACCTACAGTATAAGTATCCTTAAAACATTTTTTATGTAAGTATCCTGAAACAATTATAGTAGTGATGGGCATATACATGTAGCTGTAGAGGTCCTACATGTATGCACAGTGCAGGACTTTCCATCACAAGGTTGTGGGTTTGAATCCCCCAGCTAACCACTGATTTCACAATGACTAGAAATTGAATAAATATTGTTGTATAGTTACTGAATCACAATTTCTTGATTTGTGTAATTCATAATCACAAACGTTAAACCATTGTTTGTATGAGAGAGATTGGTTGTTGTCAGCTTGGTGTTTTATCCCTTTATGGGAGTTTGCAGAGTTCCCTTGATGGGAAGATCATTCAAACGAACATAGACTATACGATACCAGAACAAACGTTAAACCATTGTTTGTATGAGAGAGATTGAGATTGGGGTTCAAGGATTGTTAGGGATTCAATCTGATAATCCTGGTTTCCAACAATGTGCTTATAGGGTTTCCTCAGGTTCCAGACCATCTGTGATTAGACTAGCTTTTTGATACACTGGTTTCATTACCAGATAATAGAAACCTGTCTTGTTGTCATGACACAGTATATTGCATGGGATAAATCAAAGACTAGGCTGGGGTGTTTGCTTGGCATTGTTATAAGGACAGCTGCATGTGCACAATGTGTACATGGTGATACAGCTAGGTCAACGCTATAAGTAGTCCATCAAAAATATTTAAAATAATACTCTGCATGCCTTGTGTGTAGAACTCTAATAACTGGAAAAAGTACATGAATGCGATCATTATTGTTTTGAAAATGGTTCGTGAGACACGTGTTTGATTTGAAACATTCCTCGTTACTGTGGAGCATGTCACAATGCTAGTTAGTTGGTTAGTTACATGTATATTAATCAAAGCGCACACACAGAAGAAAGGTATTAGTCGAAAATAATTCAGGCAACCCAAGAAGCACCACCAAGGAGTGGGTATGTTATTCATTCTCTCACAAGCATTCCATCACACCCCAGGACTAATAAGTTATTGGGCTTTCTGAATATTTACAAAATCATTCAACAAAGTAATAATAATGAAAATGCCCATGGCTAGACTAAGTGGTATTATTGTCAACTAATGTGACTTACTGTGCACAGTAATCTATGTGCCTTGTGAAATCATTCCGACAGACAATATAAAAACACATGTCACCTGTTTCCAATATGTAGAGAATCATACAATGTAAGGGAAATATTCAGAACATGTAATTTCAGCAGATACTAAGAGCAAATACAATTTATTTCTGTTTATTATACATTTTATTTTCATTTTGCTGCTCAGCATGTGTAACTTTTATTTTTGTCTACCCTTAAATACTTACTTCTTTGTTACAATGGGAGTGTTAATGACCTAATATGTCCATGATTGGGAAAAAGCATAAATGTTGCTTCTTAGCCACAATCACTTTTCTTCAGTGGCATCCTTCACAATTAGTGAAAATTAGATTAACACACTGTGATGTATTTGTCCATTATTTTCCAAACTAGTAAATAAGGCAAAACCCAATCATGTGGGGATGTATTAATGGATGATAAGGACCGGCTTTGCAAAATAGCCAATAAATAACATGTCAACCAGCATACATTGTGTACAACTAGTTTGCGCTTTGCACTGTATCGCATGCTTATTCATCTTAGTTTCATTGCAACTTCCCGCACATGTGCGTACACTCTTAAAATGTATCAATTTTGATGAAGCAAATGCGCGCGTATAGACTCATTTGTCCATTTACATGTATAGTCTTGTTTACAGCGACATGCTACATGGACGTTGAGCTCATGTGCACATTTTAACGCACAAAGAACAGCTATCATCCAATCATTTGCCTCACTTGAACCCAGTGCACTTAACAGACCATTCTTTTACAGAGTCACATGGTCTCAAAGTATCAGTCATGTGATTAACACACGAAAGAGACGGGAACCATCAAAAGCTAAAATATGGCCCCTGAACATGTCTAAACCGAAGTGCCGAGAGAAAAGTCACAAAATTTTGAAAATTTTAGCCATTTATTTTGTTAAAAAGGTATTTATTAATGGGAATAACAGTATTTGGACCCGGTCTTCACTGCGCGGTATTGACCTTGGTTGGTTACTGGCACTGTTAACGGACCGAGCCGGAGGTGAGGTCCATTAACAGCGCCAGCCATCAACCTGGTCATTACCACGCAGTGAATTGACCAGGTCCTCGCACTGTTATTCCCTAATTAACTGTAACCCTAATGCCATTAAATTCTTGCTATTGATGAATGTTTTAGAGCATTGACATGATGAGATCACTGAACAATGCACAATCACAAGTGGATTTAGTCTCTTATTCTCTCTGATGGAAACAGGTCACATGTTGTATCCACACATCATCACACATCCAATCATATCAGTGTACCAAACACTTGCAAACAAAAGTTTTTTAAAGTAACTCTTTCACAAAAGTCTTCATTATTATTTTGTAACAAAGATCATGCCAACATCAAAAATTAATGTTAAATTTGCTCAGTATTCTTCAATCCCTTTCCATCCATTAACACACAACTCAATGTCATCACATTGCATTCTACCCCACCTGTGTTCTTGGTTGTCCCAGTTAAATTGGTTTGCCTCCACAATCGTCTTCAGTTTAGCCTTGTTACCAAAGAACAAAGCCAGGTCAGTTGCTAATATTGCCTGCCGAACGTCACTCAAAACCTGCTTGTATTCTTCTGATGAAAGATGCTTGAAAATATTATGTCCTTCATTCTATGCAAGAAAAAGACAAAAACATGCATGCTCAGTGTTTTGAATCATAACACATCTGTACATCATTGCTAGGCTTCTTTAACTTAGAAAAAGGTTATGAACAGAAGCGTGAGAATTCTATAACCATTGAATGAACAACCACAAAGCTTATTGGGCTAAATTGTTTGAAACACTATGTAGATAAAGCAATTGCGTTAAACGAACACGTTGCCTTGGATCGGTCGAGTTGGTCTTTGAAAAGCTTTTGTAACAGTTTGTTATAAAATGCATTAGAAAGATATTTTAAAAGTAGAATATACATTGCTATTGATGAATGTTTTAGAGCATTGACATGATGAGATCACTGAACGATGCACAATCACAAGTGGATTTAGTCTCTTATTCTCTCTGATGGAAACAGGTCACATGTTGTATCCACTCATCATCACACAACCAATCATATCAGTGTACCAAACACTTGCAAACATAAGATTTTTTAACGTAACTCTTTCACAAAAGTCTTCATTATTATTTTGTAACAAAGATCACGCCAACATCAAAAATTAATGTTAAAGGAACACGTTGCCTTGGATTGGTCGAGTTGGTCTTCGAAAAGCGTTTGTAACCATTTGTAATAAAATTGATATGGTTAGAAAGATGTTGTAAAAGTAGAATACAATGATCTACACAAACATGCCTCGAAATTGTGTGGTTTTCGTTTTACCTCGTCGACTAACACGGTCGGCCATTTATGGGAGTCAAAAAGTTGACTCCCATAAATGGCCGACCGTGTTAATTCGCGATGAAAATGAAAAACCGTGCAATTTTGAGTGATACTTGTGTGGATCATTATATTCTACTTTTAAAACATCTTTCCAACCATATACATTTCATAACAAACGGTTTCAAACGGTTTTTTATAGACCAACTCGTCCGATCCAAGGCAACGTGTTCCTTTAAATTTGCTCAGTATTCTTCAATCCCTTTCCATCCATTAACACACAACTCAATGTATTCTACTTTTTAAACTCACTATGTAGATAAAGCAATTGCGTTAAACGAACATGTTGCCTTGGATCGGTCGAGTTGGTCTTTGAAAAGCTTTTGTAACAGTTTGTTATAAAATGCATTAGAAAGATATTTTAAAAGTAGAATAAAATGATCCACACAAGTATCACTCTAAATTGCGTGGTTTTCCTCTCACCTTTTGACTCCCATAAATGGCCGACCGGTGTTAGTTCGCAAAGTAAAGGGAAAACCATGCAGTTTCGAGGCAAATATGTGTGGATCATTGTGTTCTACTTTTAAAACATCTTTCCAACCATATGCATTTTGTAACAAATGGTTACAAAACGCTTTTTAAAGACCAACTCTTCCAATCCAAGGCAACGTGTTCCTTTAATAAGCAGCAGGTTTCAGCCACTGGAGTTCCACTTAATATTCAAAGGTGAACTAGTACAATCAAGTGATGTACAATACAGTTAATTGAGATCTACCTGCAGAATTGTGATAGTCATATTGAAGTGATGATGTTCCATTGTTGAGGTAGAGTACACTGCTGCCAATGGTGTTGCATTGTTCACCATAAATGAATTATTCTTGCCTCTATGATCCAAATCATGACACAAACACGCTACAAATAGTGCCAAACACTGTGGTAGATAAACAAATAATGTACAATCAAATTATCAGTATTGTAACCAGTAATTCACATTTACCTAGTCTGAGACTATTGTATAAAAACAAACACATTGAATCTCTAAAGTATTAGTAGAACATAGATAGGACCCCAGCAGGAGATGCAACTTTTCTACTTCTAAGAAAACATGATCACCGCTGTCAATACCATACATTCATTTTGCTAATCGTATTGTGGCGGCTGACACAAACATCCACATTGTGGTCAGCAAATTTTCCTTAGCGGCACTGTATGCATTTTGGGTAATTAATGTGTGCAGATGAACCACAAACCAGTAGTTCTTGTCTAAAAATGTTTTGATTTGTGGTTTTGAGTTGGCTACAAATGGCTCATCATACTCCATTATTGTGGAAAATCTTGTAGCAAAATGACATCAGAAAATATGACACAGCATTTTTTGGCGCAAATGAGCAGTGGTTTTCCAGGGTAAAATGGGGCATACATGCATTGCACCCTACACAAAAAGTTAATGTGGTGGCCCACTAATATCCATGGTTACACCACAGCCCAAGCAGGTTCAAACTCCAATGTCTACGAGGACATACATGTATCGTATCGTATAATATTGAGGGCAGGGCCAGATGCGCGTCTAAACACGAACACCAATAACCATGCAGCACTCCTGGTTTGATTTTTATGGCACACACACGCTCACATACGCCATTTGTGGGCAGGTATTTGAATGGTAACGTCATATCGATACAGTCTACAGAACAGTCTATCGTGACACATTGCAACTTTTAAAGAAGATGTAGTGTTGGTCATCTACAGGTAAATAGTCCAACAACTAATTACCATAAAAAACGATAGTTTGAGACCCAAGTAAAATGTTTGGATAATTATTCACCCAAAATATTTGAATTTGATGTATTGATTCTCAGATTTGTGAGAGCTGGTGTCCTTATCTAATGCTATACGGTAGCTAGATGCAGTTGTTACCTGCCGTCACCTCACATAGCCGACATGGATGTGTTTGATGTGAAAATAATGTGACAGATTGTTCTGTTTCCTCAGTAAGTAGACAATGTTTATTCAGCTTAAACTTTCACATGTGACATTTATTATTATTGTTATTATTATTATTATTATTATTAGTGTATTATTATTGTTTGCCTATAAATAAGGAATACGTTGGCAAGAAACAATTTATGACCCTACCTTTAAAGGCAGTGGACACTATTGGTAATTACTCAAAATAATTATATAAAACCTTATTTGGTACCGAGTAATGGGGAGAGGTTGATAGTATAAAACACTGTGAGAACTGGAGAAGTAATTTTCCACAAATTTGATTTCGAGACCTCAGATTTAGAATTTGAGGTCTCAAAATCAAGCATCAGAAAGCACACAACTTCGGGTGACAAAGTTAGTTTTTTCTTTCATTATTATCTCGCAACTTCAACGACCGATTGAGCTCAAATTTTCACAGGTTTGTTATTTTATGCATATGTTGAGATACACAAAGTGTGCAGACTGGTCCTTGACAATTACCAATAGTATCCCGTGTCTTTAATGACTATAGTGTCAGCTCAATTTTCGTCTCAACTTTTCTTTTTATTTCATGCTTATTCAATACAAAATTACATGTAATAAAAACGCGTAATTCTTATAATATTACAATGCAAAATTATTACAATCCACCAATCCACAATATGTCCACTGAGGGTGACTATCAAAAGGTTGATTAAGAGAATTTTACAGCAATACAATGAAAATACCAAGTTGTTTAAATTGAAGAAACTAAGACCTTACCTCCAGTGGGGTGAAGATCTGATCTTTACATGTCTTGATGATAGTATACACACTATGAGCAACCGAGAATGCATGTGTCCAATTATGATATGGAACCTTGCGATAGTTCTTGCGTACTGTCAATATGAACCGACATAAATCCTCATACTCAAACCTGTTAACCAAATTAAATCAAACCATTCCAAAACATTACAATCTTTTAAAATGTCCATGGCACAAATTACACAAGAGCTGGACATACAAAAACTGACATTGGCATAGAAACAACTATGAATCTTCACAACCCTGTCAAAATGCAGTTGCAAATAGTTAAACCAAATTCTTTGGGGAAGGTTCTATTATTGTAACTAAACTCACTGAGACTGGTATTCCTTTCATCATATATTTTGTCATATTTAGTCCTTTTCATTTGACAATCAATCTTTGCAAAATTTTCACAAACATTGGGAAATGCTCGTAAACTTTTGGAACCTACATGTGGTCCATTCTCTGGTGTGAAAGTAGTGTCCATGCAAAAGCATCTATAAACTTGACATGAACTCTCCTCTAGACACTTTCATGAATTTTGCAAACGCTTTTTGTGCCAAAGGCGTGCCATTCTGAAAACAAGCACAAGTTTGGCCACTGTTTGCGTGTTCACAAGGCTGAAATGCACCCTAGGCCGAACCTGACATGCACAAAGGGTCTTCATTTCACCTGTACTAGCAATAATTAGGTTATGTTTGACAGGTCAGTGGTTACCACATATCTGTACTCATATATCACGTAATGCTGGTCCAATTATTACATTGCACCATGTTCAAGCTTGCAAAACATCAACATCAACTATCTGCGCTCGCAAACATTGAGAACCGACACTTCTACATGTACTTCTACTTAACTACTCGGTAGGGTCCATAAGATAAGACAGGACGTAAAGCCGAGGGACTACTTGTCCATGAGCGGTGCAGGGGTGCATTTGTACAAGGTGCAAGTAAAAAAGACTCATTGCTGCTTATAGGTGAGCAATCACCACTCCCCTGAATACCTCAACTGAAGGGGAGGCGATGATGTTGCCAGGGAGTGAGTTCCACCAGATGACGGTTCTTGGGGAAAAGGAGTTCGAGAATGACTATCCTACCTAGGATGATCTGATATATTTGGGTGGTATGATCTGGTATTGCATGGGACTGAGATATAGGTCTGGATTGAGTGCAATAGTTTGGTTCTGGAATTTGTAGAGGAGGGTGAGGCTGGCTGCCTGGCATCGCTTTTCTAAGGTGTCCCATTCCAAGGCGTTTCATTCCAAGGTGTTTAACATGGCCGACATGAACAGTTCACTGGCTGAAGCCAACTTGAATCTGATTTCCATGAAATATGAACACTGTGATGTTTGATAAACCTTATCTTTATTTGTAATGGTTGTGTCTAGGTCTAAACTTACGTGAGCAAAATACACATGCAGTGTTATGGTAGCAACTACACAGTGTTAACTGCAGGTGTAGAAGGCTATAAAGCTCTTTCCAAATGACAAGAAAGAAGTGGATATTCCTTAGTTTTATCTTTCCTCAAAGGTTGATGGAATTTAAACAAAAAAGGCAACTCCTATTTGTAGAGCACTACTGCCCTCTCTAATAAAAAAAATACAGCAAACATCGCCAAAAAGGTAATCCTCCCAAGAAATTCACATACATTAATTAGATGTCTAATCATGCTTTATTTTTCATAATTTTACTTCCCTTTGGTGATTAATAATTAAAATGATTAATCACCCAAGATAAGTAAAATAAAATAAAATAATTAGACACAAGGATTAGATGCACATATTTAAACATCAAATTTAGCACATAATATATGGTAGGGTTAACAAAACAAATACCAAATGCATTCATTTATTTAGATACAATATAAAGCATAGTTCTACCAATCAAACAAAACATGCTTGGCTCAGCAGCAGCAGAGCAAGCACAATGTGCATTGTACATGTATATGCATCCCAGTGTGTGATCATGACAATAACCTGCATAAACTATGGCTAGCTCCAACTGGTCTTCCGTGATCGACAATTATCATTAAGTTATCATAAAAATTGCACGTACCCAGACCTACCAAGTCTCACGCATAAGGCGTGAGACTCACGCATTTGGGCTCTGTCTCACGCTCACACGCACATCAACCATTTTCTCATGCATTGGGGCCAGACCGGGGAAAAAAAAAAAAAATTAACGACAATGCATTGCCAAATCGCGCTCGTGTGTACAAAAAACGCAATCTACAATAATTGCACAATATTCAGATTGCACGCAGTTCATCAGAATCATCAACTTGAGCTGCCCATGGAGCTGCCGTACAAACAGAGCGCAAATTTGCAGATTGCGCACGCTTTTGCTCTGCCAGCTAAAATTCGGCAGAGCGCGAAACACTTATTGCGCACAAGTTTTTCCCGATTCGTTTAGCAAATTCGTTAAATGCGCTCCACCATTTAGTCCACCATTTTTAGTCGATTATATTTTATTTTGGAAGGAAATAATCTGACACAACCGTACCTCCACATTAATCATCAACATCTCCCTCATGTGAGTTTTAATTATTCTGAAGAGGTTGTTTATGCATTTTGGAACACTTTTTTGTCCACAATTAAATTTCTGAGTTTTTTTTAATTTTATAAAAAAGAAAAAAAAAGTTGGGCGGCGATTTCGAAAGGCCTTCTATGATTATTTATGCATGCATTATAGTCAATGCTAATTTACTACATGTACATGTATGTCATCATTTATTTGGTGTATGATACATGTAGTATAGAAAACAATTAGACCATGGGATGGGTATTGAAAAGGGGGCCTATTTTGGGGGGTTCCGTGGTCCCCATCTCTGCACCGCATGAAATTTGACGAACAAGGGTTTTCAATGGTACTGAATCCGAATTTGGTTGCTGCCAAGCTCTAAAACTGCACAGTTCGTGAACAGACTAATTTTGGGGTAATTTTAGGTCAAAAACAGTATTTTTTTATAACGTCTGTATACACTGGGACTATTTACCAATCGTTCACGGCAGTGCAAGAACCTTTTCTAAGTAATTAAAGGGAAGGTACACTATTGGTAGTTGTCAAAGACCAGTGTTCTCACTAGGTGTACATGTTTCTCATAATAAGCATAAAATAACAAACATGTGAAAATTTGAGCTCAATTTGTCATCGAAGTTGGGAGAAAATGATGAAAGAAAAATACCCTTGTTGCACGAATTTGTGTGCTTCAGATAGGAATAAAAGACTTATTTTAGTAGGAAATTACCTCTATTTCAAAATCTATGCTACTTCAGAGGGAGCCGTTTCTCACAATGTTTATACTATCAACAGCTTTCCAATGCTCGTTACCAAGTCAGTTTTTAAGTTAACATTTGTTTTGAGTAATTACCAAATGCGAACCTTCCCTATAATGTGAACGATTTCAATTTTACCATTTTTTGTCCGATTAACATGCAAAGGCCTACAACAAAAACCCATGATTTTTATTGATTGAACATCAAGTACAATGCCATTTGTTTTTTGTTGCTACGACGTGCATGTGTTAATTTTTTATTATCACATGCGCGGCCGAGTTATATGTGGGACGCAGAGGCACTATTTTGTTCGTATTCCACTCGCGCTTGTGTGATAACTTATAATTTTGTCGAACGAGCCTGTAAATCAGCATCCTTTTATTCAGGGGTTTGAAGAAATACATGTACACTGTATGTTATAATGGTACAGTGTGGGAACGAAACACGATAATGCTTCGAATGATGTCACCCACATCGCAGGCTTCCGAGGATTTGTAGATCACTATTTGTAGCCGTAATTGTTTCTTTTTGGGATTTGGTGCAGGATTTTCGCCAAGCAACAGCAAGTAATGGATTTTCTGTATTTTATTTCATACTTACATACAAAAATTGTGTGGTCCAAAAGTGGGGGCTACAGTTTTGACCAATTCTAGCGATCATCCCATGGTCTAAATATGTGGACCAAGAGAGGCCTTCATCAAAGCTCACCATAGGCCTTCATGTACTGCAGAGTCGGTGGCACATACATGTACATGTAAACACCATCTCTATCAACTCAGGAGAACTTGCATCTTCATTATTTTAAAACTTTTACATATAGTATCTATAGATGTAGTGTGATGAGTTGCGCTTATCTAGACCATAATATTAGTGCATTCACTTCAAATTGGTCGCTCTGTAATTTTCCTGAAATAAAAGATAGCTTAATCGAAGGGCGTGTACAAGATTTAAATACAAAGTATGATTCCTAAAGTTTATCTAATTTTGTGTACTTTGAAAAACAATGATTAGTCACACATTTTGCACAATACTTATAGATATAAATACAAGTTAAGAAAACACTTAAAAAACAGTGCAGCAAAACAAAATAAGCAGAAAACCAGACAGGACAGGATGCTACCAATAGGGAAAATGGAAGTAAAAACAGGATTTAATGATAGAATTATGGTTCTAACCTCTCTGACAAGTTGTCACTATCACTGTGGATGAAACCAAAAAATAAACGATGACATGTTTTGAAACCCATGATGATGAAATCTAAACAATCAAGCTTGATGTGAATGGCACTCTACACCATGTGCACAGCAGTCATTTTATGAGAATAGTGAAGCATTAACAACAAGCAGTTTGGATTCTTGGGGTCTTTACAGTTGTGTAAATTGTTCATCATAACGCATCCCAACACGATTCATATGTCGTACACTCATCTGAATCCCAAACATTAGTCATCTGCAGACATTGATGAGTTAAGTTAACCCTTTCAATACCATTGTTGAGATTACTCGACCAAGGACCACGTAATGCAAGCGCGTCCTTACCGTTGTTTTGTCGACATGCGCTGTGTAGTGCCTCCATACCAATCAAGTTTACTCAACAACAAAAAAGACCCAACGTTTGAGAGCACGTACATATTTGTTGACGTCCTCTGTTATTAAGTTTTATCGGATGGGCAGCCTGTTTAGCAAGATTTACAATGGTGTGTATTACGATTTTCAGAGAAAAGTACACTTCAAGATTTCACGCTTCTGTTTTCTCAAAAAAAAAAATCACCATCATGTCTACTCGTGACACAGAGGTTTTGGCCAATATGTTTGCCTTTAGGGACTAAAAAAAAGACTTGAAATATATAAGACTTTTATACTATTATTACTATTATTTGTCTCAATGTAGTCAGATGACAGCAGAGAAACGGACTATAGAGTGGTACAGTAGCTGAACCGAGCACGGCACCCGCTCAATGCCGTGGACTTGGGCGTGAACTTGGCGGGCCACTCAGGCTGGTCCAAGTGACCATGGTGGCTAAACATTTTTCAAAACAGATTTTTCAGCAAAATAGGCACTGATGTTTAGTACAATTGGAAGTACATGGTAGAAGCTTATAACCAAATAGGTTTGTCTGATAAGTTTCTTAATACTTTTCATGAGGAAAAAATAGATTGAAAATCTTGTTATTTTTCTTGAGACTGAAATCACAAATAAAAATTGAAGTAATAAGTCAGAAATTTTGCAAAATAAAATCAAGATACAGTGAAATTTGACATTCTATGAAAGATCATCCCATAAGCTACAAATTGTATGCACATAGGTTTTCAAAAAAGATGTGTTCCCACTGAAAATCCCACAAGAAAAAAGTATACACTGCAAGTTGCTTTTTGTGTGAACAAATGCGGTACACAGCAGTGCGATCCCTGTAAAAAAGTTGTATCAGGTGGGCTTGCAATAAACAATAAGGTATTGAAAGGGTTGAAGCTGTGTATACATCAGATTGTGTATATATAATTTAAAAAAAGTAAATTTAAATACTAGTTACCATGAACAATGACAGAAATAAATAATTAACTTCTTTACCCGCTGAGTGTGAACATATCCTGAAACATACAGAGCACATAGAGTGGTTTAGCCTCCTCATCTAGTCCCCATGGTGAAAAGTCATATCTGAAAAAATGCACAACTACATATTGAAAACAAAATTACAAACTAAAACCTTGAACTGTTGTTCATGCCTGAAGTGTTATGGAAGTATACTTTTATAGAGAAAAGTCAATATAAATGACATAATTATGCAAGAGCATTTTAAACAGTTAACACTGGATAACTTTATCAGCATGCAAATTAGACATGCAACATTTCATTTTATCCACACACACTTTCATCCAAACCAAGAAGACAGATGGCAGTCAGCAATAATGATCAATTCTGCCTGTTTAGGGGTCATTGTGTAATCCCGATTCAGGGCTTATGTTCTTTTGCTGCAAAAAGAAAATTGAGTGGCATCTAGAGGCTGCCAACATCATATTTCAATGTATTTAGGCCGATACTACATGTACATCTTTGGTTCCAGCCATTGACCCAATTGGTGGCAGTTTGATTGCATTTACAATACCTTTGATGAAGTTTAAAATGTCTTTCAAAATCAGGGTATGAACATACGCGCTTATCCACCAATCAGATGGTCGGACCGAAGGGTGGTATAAAAACTTATATACTACTTCCTCTGTTTTTATTGCACAGTGCGTATTGCGAGTACCAATGCGTCACGATCCGTATACAGACAGTGCAAAAAATACCTTCTAAACTTTGTGCGCATGCATGCTGTTTGTCGCAAAATAACGTTCTGAAATTTTAAACTTTGCGCAGTGCAAGTGAGACTGGAAGATAAATTTGTTATAACACGCGCACTCATGGAATATTGAATAGAAGGACTGAACTACATGTTTCTACCAAATGCTAGTTTTCTCCTTATGGTTACTTTGATGATGTATTTTGTACAATACCTTGCAAGTTGGGGCATAGGATCTGGTAATGCAACCTTCTTAAGATTCTCAAGATCTTCATCGTGACACTGGCTATGATAACTCAACACTTCCAATGCTACTTTGTGTTTCTGCTCAGATCGATGAATTTTGTCATACAACTGCAATAAAAATCAAAACACAAAAATTAAGATGTACAGTTTATCTGCCGACACAAAATCATAATGATTGACATTTCAACTACATTAATGTATTTGACAGAGACAGGAATCTGAAATTGTAAACCTTCCAATATGATGAGGTATAAAGACTCCTGGCGTGAAGTTGTGAATAGGATCTCTGTTGCGACAGCAAAAATGATGATGATGTAATGACATCCCATCAACAGAATAACCAGGCATTTTAAATCATTCAAGTCTAGAAGAGAAGAACTTTTGATGAAGTTTTGTAATAACTTACTTGGATTCACTCAATTTCAGAACACGTTCCCCCTAATAACAAACAACGGACCTACAAGCTAGTTCTGGTCCCCTTGTATAATGTACCTTACTGACGGTACACTGGTTCCACTATTTTGTCTCTCGCTCGCATTTTGTAAACACCAGCTGGTTGTTTTTCCATGGGCTTCTTTGGATTGTTTTTTTTAAATATGCAACTATCTAATTGATAATTACTTAAAAGGTTAATAGCCATATTTTAGATTGCTAAATGATGTACTTGATTTTGCCAACTAAAGTTTCCCGTGTCTAAATTTTGTTTACCCCAATGTTACAAGTTTAACAATAGCAATGAAGCAATTTTTATATCAACTGAAATGTTTTGATCTTGTTGACAGTCTCTACAGATTCTGAGCAATGGGTGGATTCTTATTTAGTCAATTTTGTTTAGCTTTGCTTCAAATATAAATGTGTACCGCTTATACTTCAAATGAGAACAATTTATTAGTATTGTAAACTGTACATTTTGGCTTTTAGCCACTGTATTGCATTATTTTTTAATAAAACATTAATAACAATACTACTACTAATAATAATTGATTGTTCATCTACAGGAGGCTTATACGTGTACATTGTACTTATCGCAGCAGTGATTAATAGCCACTTAACCTGTACTCATCCCTGACTGATAATGTGATATTGAATGATTAGCCAATCTACAAAGTGAGTATTCTACTTGCTACATTGTACCATGACATAAATGAATAGCCAACAGTAACATAAAGAATAGATGTAGTTTGGTTATTACCTTAGCATGATGAAGAGCTAATCCACAGAAAACGGCAAATGTCTCAAATGCCTGCTCATCTACTTTTGTAAAAAGACCTTGCTTTTTGTTCACCATCTGTACCACACCAATGACACTGTCAAGTTAAATACAAGGAAACAATTATTAGTGTGCTTATAAGCTTTACTTGTAGAAATTTAATTTGACAAACCTTGTGAGTAATGTTCTTCATAACCACCTGCACACAAAATGCTACGTTTAACCAGTGTGGCATGCATCTGAAAATGACAATTGCTATTAAGATACGGTGTATAAACGTTGCACAGCCACTACCAACAACTGTGAGAATGAAATAGGTAAGAATTAAGCAATTACACTGTGAGACTCAGTTCCTACTGACCAAACAATTCTCTTGAATTTAACCAGAAGGTTCACCATAGCGCTGTTCTTAGTTTGGTCTTTGTTTGTTGCTGGTTTGCCCTTCCATCATCATTTAGTTCTTCTCATTTTACCGTAGCATTGCTGTCGTGCGAACCACCTCAGTTGGTAAAACTCCTAAGTATAAACTATACAATGCTCTTTTTTCAATGCCCAACAATTCATATTGTTTTGGCCAATTCATGATCATCTGTCGACATTTAACTTTTGCAAGCAATGAATTTCCTTGTTTAAAGGTTAATTTTAAGATTTGTTTTATCACTTTATGCAATCATCAATATGCTTATCTGTTTGTTGGTTTGAACTTTGCCTAACTATTGAAAACTTTGGCTATTTATACTCAACAGATTTTCTCGTACATTGTTCACAATATTTTGTCCTTCCTTTTTTTCATTCAGAAACAAACTAAAATGAGTTACTTTCAGTTGGTTTCCCATAGTCTTTTGTCTTAGGGGTGATTTGACAGTCATTATATTATTAATTACACAAAGTGATAAGCATTATCTGTGTATTGCAACATTATGACAGTATTACACAACTTACTTTCCTCTGTTGTAAATGGGCATACACAAAATGGTCTTTGTTACATAGCCCGTCTGTTGATCAACCTCCCTTTGGACATTAACAAAAGGAAAACAAAAACATTTCAAAAAACATGCAGTTAAAATGTACGATTAAAACATTTAATATTTAACTTCTTACAAAAAGTTTAACACTTTTGAAACTGCACTCAATTGAAGATTTATTGACAAACAAATGCCCCCAAAGAGCATGTCAACTTAATATTTCTTTGCACATTTAAAACGATTTGTATACTTACTTGAAGTACTAAAATTAGACAAAATATGGTTACATAAGAGTACTTTGTTAATAAAACTGTGTCATTTACTGAAATCAAATTTTTCTAAGAATGCAATTATTATGCTGAGTTATGAAAAGCAAGACACTATATTATTATTATTATTATTTATAATTTATGCGACCAAACTAAAGTTACAATAGCACAAGGATGAACATTAACAGAAAAACAGTTTACAAAAAGTAAGTAATAGACATAAAAAAAATACAAAATTATATAAATTAATGAGTTCAATTAAATAAAAAATGAGTTATTGATGACCGACCTGTTGAAACGATCATCGAGGTAAGCATCAGGAATATTAAGCACCTGTCCAGTAGAAGCAACATGACCAGCAACTCCTTTATCCATGGAAAATCTGTCATATATTATCAACACAAACATCCATCATTGCTTTTCAAATAAATTACATCTAAAAAAAAACTAAATAATTTAACAGGTCACCACTCTTGACATTTCCAAATGAGCATAAACACACTTTGGCTTTATAAGAAAGAAAAGGAAGACAAAGCAATGTCTTTTATCTTCAAGTACGCCCTAATCCTCCAATCAGATTCGCAAAATGTAGTGGTGATAAAAACCTACATGTATATTGCACGGCTAATACCACTACCTGCGTCTTGTGTGTTCTATAGTCACGTGCCAAATTTGCTTGAAGATAAATACGTTATCACACGCGCGCTCGTGGAAATACGGAAAATATAGCGCAGAAGCGCTATATTTTTCCGTATTCCACTCGCGCTTGTGTGATAACTTATATCTGTCAATGACGCATGTAATCAAAATGTGCACAGGTTTTCACAGGTTTGTCACAGGTTTTCACATTTTGTGCATATGTTGAGATACACCAAGTGAGAAGACTGTCTACATGAACGACAATTACAAAAGGTGGCCAGTGTCTTTAATGATTCATTACCTGATCTCTTTCTGTTGGTTTTCAACTACCTGCATTCCTACACCATTACCAACATCAAATATCCTTGCATACAACTCTCTCGTTTTATTCTCAACAAGAAAGAGGGATGCCCGATCCGCTGATACAAGCTTCTGTGCAAAGTTCTGTGATGTCATCAAACACATTAAGACCAGCGGTTAATATTTACACATTTTTGGTTGATTTAAATTCAACTAGAATAACCTCAACACTAGAAAAACTAGAATAACCTCAACACACTATAGTGAACAATATAGGAATTGCAAGATCAATTTGGGGTCCAGTGGGAAAGGGGGTCCAGTGGGAAGGGGGTCCAGTGGGAAGGGGGTCCAGTGGGAAGGGGGTCCAGTGGGAAGAGGGTCCAGTGGGAAGGGGGTCCAGTGGGAAGGGGGTCCAGTGGGAAGGGGGGTCCAGTGGGAAGGGGGGTCCAGTGGGAAGGGGGTCCAGTGGGAAGGGGGTCCAGTGGGAAGGGGGTCCAGTGGGAAGGGGGTCCAGTGGGAAGGGGGTCCAGTGGGAAGGGGGTCCAGTGGGAAGGGGGTCCAGTGGGAAGGGGGTCCAGTGGGAAGGGGGTCCAGTGGGAAGGTGGGTCCAGTGGGAAGGGGGTCCAGTGGGAAGGGGGTCCAGTGGGAAGGGGGGTCCAGTGGGAAGGGGGTCCAGTGGGAAGGGGGTCCAGTGGGAAGGGGGTCCAGTGGGAAGGGGGTCCAGTGGGAAGGGGGGTCCAGTGGGAAGGGGGGTCCAGTGGGAAGGGGGGTCCAGTGGGAAGGGGGGTCCAGTGGGAAGGGGGTCCAGTGGGAAGGGGGTCCAGTGGGAAGGGGGTCCAGTGGGAAGGGGGTCCAGTGGGAAGGGGGTCCAGTGGGAAGGGGGTCCAGTGGGAAGGTGGGTCCAGTGGGAAGGGGGTCCAGTGGGAAGGGGGTCCAGTGGGAAGGGGGGTCCAGTGGGAAGGGGGTCCAGTGGGAAGGGGGTCCAGTGGGAAGGGGGTCCAGTGGGAAGGGGGGTCCAGTGGGAAGGGGGGTCCAGTGGGAAGGGGGGTCCAGTGGGAAGGGGGGTCCAGTGGGAAGGGGGTCCAGTGGGAAGGGGGTCCAGTGGGAAGGGGGTCCAGTGGGAAGGGGGTCCAGTGGGAAGGGGGTCCAGTGGGAAGGGGGTCCAGTGGGAAGGGGGTCCAGTGGGAAGGGGGTCCAGTGGGAAGGGGGTCCAGTGGGAAGGGGGTCCAGTGGGAAGGGGGTCCAGTGGGAAGGGGGTCCAGTGGGAAGGGGGTCCAGTGGGAAGGGGGGTCCAGTGGGAAGGGGGGTCCAGTGGGAAGGGGGGTCCAGTGGGAAGGGGGTCCAGTGGGAAGGGGGTCCAGTGGGAAGGGGGTCCAGTGGGAAGGGGGTCCAGTGGGAAGGGGGTCCAGTGGGAAGGGGGTCCAGTGGGAAGGGGGTCCAGTGGGAAGGTGGGTCCAGTGGGAAGGGGGTCCAGTGGGAAGGGGGTCCAGTGGGAAGGGGGTCCAGTGGGAAGGGGGTCCAGTGGGAAGGGGGGTCCAGTGGGAAGGGGGTCCAGTGGGAAGGGGGTCCAGTGGGAAGGGGGTCCAGTGGGAAGGGGGTCCAGTGGGAAGGGGGGTCCAGTGGGAAGGGGGGTCCAGTGGGAAGGGGGGTCCAGTGGGAAGGGGGTCCAGTGGGAAGGGGGTCCAGTGGGAAGGGGGTCCAGTGGGAAGGGGGTCCAGTGGGAAGGGGGTCCAGTGGGAAGGGGGTCCAGTGGGAAGGGGGTCCAGTGGGAAGGGGGTCCAGTGGGAAGGGGGTCCAGTGGGAAGGGGGTCCAGTGGGAAGGGGGTCCAGTGGGAAGGGGGTCCAGTGGGAAGGGGGTCCAGTGGGAAGGGGGTCCAGTGGGAAGGGGGTCCAGTGGGAAGGGGGTCCAGTGGGAAGGGGGTCCAGTGGGAAGGGGGGTCCAGTGGGAAGGGGGTCCAGTGGGAAGGGGGTCCAGTGGGAAGGGGGTCCAGTGGGAAGGGGGTCCAGTGGGAAGGGGGTCCAGTGGGAAGGGGGCCCAGTGGGAAGGGGGCCCAGTGGGAAGGGGGTCCAGTGGGAAGGGGGGTCCAGTGGGAAGGGGGGTCCAGTGGGAAGGGGGTCCAGTGGGAAGAAGGTCCAGTGGGAAGGGGGTCCAGTGGGAAGAAGGTCCAGTGGGAAGGGGGTCCAGTGGGAAGGGGGTCAAGTGGGAAGGGGGTCTATTGTACAAAAATACGGTATTGCAACAGTTGTTTATGGGACTACATTTAGGACTTAATTGTTCAAGTTTAGAATTAGTGCAGCAATCTCTGACACACTTTGAGCATTTGCATAATGTGAATTGCACAACACATGGGAACAAAAACCATTTTGATCAACGTTCCACGACACAGAAAAATAGCTTAAATCGCAAAAGGGGCAGGAACACTAAATAATCAATAAAGTGTGCCTGCCATTTTAAAACGAACAAGAACCGTTTGTTCACTCAATGCTAATGTAAAACAAAGTCTATTTTTATTGTTTTTGTGGTATTCAGTTCCATGAGCCTTCGCTGGGAACCATTAAAAAAAGTTTGTTAACAATTTACGCAGGGTGTTGTTTTGGGTTTTTTTTATAGGGGGAGGTTTCTATCAAATATTACAGGGTATTAAACTTTTTTAATAAGGAGTGGTTTGAGGTAAAACCATTTGAATATCTCTTTTGTGTAGTGTTGGTTCTGAAAAGAACAGGTGGTTAACGACTGGACGTTAACAGTACACTCCGATTCAGGAAAAATATTCACATGGCGTTACCACAAACCTCCCTTAAATACATGTATACTTCCACCATGCAAAGTTTCAAATCCTACTTATAAATAATATTCATCAGTCATTTAGTATGAAAGAAGATTTTGTTCAGGTTCTACTCCTTTTATTAAAAAATAAAGTTGAAACTCTTACCATTATCTTCATGATAACAGTATCCATGCTGATAATATCTTGAAAAATAGACCTGGAAAATGATAAACACAATATTTAACAAAAGGGTTGTCAATCATTGAACTGATTGGCCAACATAACCTCCTTGGTAAGCATCAATGCCTATAGGCGTGTTTCATTTTTTATTTCATGAAGTTAATAAACATGGGCAGTGGAAGTTACCTTAGCAAAAGCAGCCTTTGGCAAGCTATGACTACTACATAGCTACATGTAGAAGAACAATTCTTTATAAAAACAATCATTTGATAAACTGATGTCCACATGGGAGCAAGAAATTAAGAGGCATGAATTTGCCCGATGTCTACTTGTTTTCAAAAAGAAACTGGAGAACAATTTTTTATTTTAGGTTTTAATGTTTTGAGTTTTTATTTTATTTTGTCTTTCCTTTTTTAAGTCAGGGTTTCATAGTGGTAATGATATTTTCAAAGAAAAACAACGAATCCAGAAGCTACAAAAAAGTTCAAAAAAATATAGTCGCTAGTAACTACACTGACTTTCTAGAAGAGATAGCATATTTTGTTTTGAGGCCATGTTATGCGGAAATAAAAAAATAAACTAGACAGCGAAGCTGCCATGGCGAGCTGCCGATCGCCAGATAGAACCAATGACTGACAGAAAAACCAATCATTTGATCAACTGATGGTCACAGGGGTGGAGACATTGACAAGTATGAAGTTAAGACCATTTAAGGTTTTCATCTTTTCATATTATCTACATGTAAGCAGCAATATTTGATTGAAGTTTTAAATCTGTACATCATTGCAAAAAAGAGTGATGAACATTTAAAGGGACACGTTGCCTTGGATCGGATGAGTTGGCGGTATAAAAAGCATTTGTAACCATTTGTTATAAAATGCATATATGGTTGGAAAGATGTTTTAAAAGTAGAGTACAATGATCCACACGAATTCGCCTCGAAATTGTGTGGTTTTCCTTTTGCTTTGCGAACTAACACGGTCGGCCATTTATGGGAATAAAAAATTTGACTCCCATAAATGGCCAACCGTGTTAGTCGACAAGGTAAAAGGAAAATCATGCAATTTTGAGGCATATTTGTGTGGATCATTGTAGTTTACTTTTAAAACATCTTTCCAACCATATGCATTTTATAGCAAACAGTTACAAGCGCTTTTCAAAGACCACCTCGACCGGCCCAAGGCAACAGGTTCCTTTAAGGTTTTCATTGTTTTAGCTCATTCAACTTGAACCAGTGCACACACACACATTAATTGAACTAGTCAGTGGTACATGTATACACATGTATACACGTACAAGAAATGTATTCAGATGTTTAATTTCCAGAAGAATAGTTTCAATTCAGTACATTAGTGCAATAAGAAGTTATGTCCATTTAAGGTTTTCATTGTTTCAGCTCATTCAACTGGAACCATTGATGCACTCTTTGAATTTTCTCTCTTCATATGTATCTATACGACAGAAGCAATGTATTAAGTTTCAAGTCAGTACATCGTTGCAGTAAGAAGTTATGACCATTTAAGGTTTTCATTGTTTCAGCTCATTCAACTGGAACCATTGATGCACTCTTTGAATTTTATCTTTTCATATGTATCTATATGACAGAAGCATTGTTTGACTTAAGTTTCAAGTCAGTACATCGTTGCAATCAGGAGTTATGATCTTTTTATGTTTTTCATTGTTTCAGCTCACTCAACTGGAACCAGTGACAGAGAAATTGATTTTTGTTTAAACAAATTATTTCAAAACTTTAAGATTTAAGTTTGAGTTTGTTTCTTTAAAATCCAGATGTCAATGTTTGACTTTGAGCCTGAAAAAAAAACTTTACCTTTTTTTTTGTATTCCAAAAACTTTAAAAAAAAAATTATTTCAAAAACTTTAATATTTTCTTATTCCAAAAATTTCAACATTATTGGAAAACTTAGCTAAAAACTACAAAAAATGACCGACAAGTATATATATTAATCTCACTTGGGCTTGTACATACCAAAAACAACTCAACTCAAAGACTGAAACTTAAACCAAAAACTTTAACATTTCCACTGAGTGCGGACGGCCGGACGGACAGATGGACGGACAGACGGACGGACAAAATCGGTATTACATAGGCTCGCATACTGCTAAAGCAGCTCGCCAAAAAATCATAATGTTCTCAATGTATAAAACCCCAACTTACTTGGTTACAGTCAATAGGAAGTCATTTAGTTTCCTCTGCTTGCTCATAGTAACATACATCTAGAAAAATAACATTCAGAAAAATATACAGTTACAGACCAACAATTTCAAAGAAGGAATACTTGCATTATGATTTTATACACACGTATCTAAGGCCTATCCAAAGTTTTACAAAGCATTGGGGGAGGGGGCTTGGAACCTGCGCATGACTTTAAAAGGTGAATCAAATATTGAACTTAAAAAATCATCAGAGGCAGAAGGTCTCACTAAACAATTTGGCAAAACACTTGCCCGTCATGATTTCAAATGGATATCACTTGGATTATACAATGTGATTGACATACATGTACCCACATTTTCAAAAAAAGCATGCTGCGACCTCCTGCTGGCAGTGCAAAGGATTACAGCTGTGAGGTGGGATATTTGGGTCGTATATATAATAATAGTAATAATAATAAACACTTATGCCCCTTTCTGAAAAGGATCTTAAAAAGTTAGCTGTTTGCTGCGTAATCTTTAGAGATGTAATAAAAACACAAATCTGCGTGATGAAACAAACACAAATAGCTACAGTACATGTGATGAAATTGTCACAGACCCCTAATACAGATAACCAGGATAAATGCCCTCCTCCAAAAAAAGCATACCTGTTTAGAATTGCCAAGATCAGTCAGGTGAAATGATGCAGGGCATGATAACAAAGGTCCCAAGCGATTGCACAACGATCATGCATGCACAAAACTATTAAGCAGCACACGTCATCACCCGATTGAGACAGGTTTGTTTGTTCCAGATATCCAAAAAAATGGCGTTGGTGGAAGAAAAGGTTGTATAGCTTAAAAGTTACTTTCATGACATGCAATGAGCGAAAAGCATCGAATCAAAAAATAAAATCCTTGAATTTGGATTTTCCTCTTGCCATTGGCGATAAAATGCTCTTGGATACACTCATCTTTGAAGTGAGGATGCTGAGAAGTAGCATAAAAAAAGCAAGCACCAATGGCGCGCTGAGAAACAATCGGTGTTAACCTAATGCATTTATTGTACATACACATTACACTTTGAAGGCTAGGGACCAGCGAATTGCATCAAGATGCTTACATTTGGTTAACTCTGTACATCATCTTACAGAAGCCTTTCATTTCAACAATTTTCTTGTACGTAAAAGTTCATACTGCCCTGAAGACCCGTTTCAGGTATGTTCATTTCAGAGCATTTGCCTTAAATACATGCAAGCCAGCCTGATAAATATAACTTACCTGAGCAAAGTGAACAGCAATATTTGCCCATACAATGAAGGCACTGGCCGTCTGAAAATAAACAAAAAGATTGAATAGATATAATCATTAAGTATTTTACAATTGGTTTAAGTGTACATGTAAGTGTTGATTAAAAAACCTTAAGACAGTTAACAGCTAATTAAACATTGCATTTATAGCTTTGCCAAATTCACTAGCTGTGGATATCCACAGCCAAGCTGAGATGCCACAAGCATTATGTCTTAAGCCAACATAACAATCGAAATGTTATAATTTGGTATTTGGAAAGTTAAATTGAAGTCAGTAAATTCTGATGGTTTTAACCACTTCTTGTCTGTATTATGCAATCTTTAATCTTGGGCGTATTAAGCCAGTTTGGAAAAGTTTGGCATACATGTATGAACACGTCATCTGACATCAATCAATCAATCTATACGTTTATTCAATGTTGCAAATATTACAGTAATTAAAAATGAATAATACAGGGCTAAAATTTAGTCAAAATAATAGTAAATGTACATTTTATATCTGTGATACAAAGTGAACTTTAAACAATTGGCAACATCTTGGTCCAGGGTGAAGCACCGCTTTTGTTCCCCAGCCTACGAACTGACATATAAAAATGTCAGACATACATGTACATGAAAAGACAGAACAAAACAGGTGTAAGACAGAAATAAGGTTGTTGTCTTTTCCATAATATGCCAAATTAAATTCAGAATCTTAGCACTGATTTATAAAATAAGTTTAAAGTTTTTTAATTAAAAATAGAAAGAGTTAATAATGATTTAAAAGAGTCATTCAGACTATTCCAGATTAAAGTGCCACGCTGGACAACACGGTTCCATTTTGGACAACGCGGTTCATCATAAAGGTTATTCCTAGCAGTGCAGCGAGTATAATAGGAATGGATGTTTGAGGTTCGTGTAAAACAGGGGTTGAAATAAGCAGGTAAAACATTATTCATTTCCTAAGCTCATGAAGTGGTTAATCTTAGGTAGATCCTCATGTACACACCTGCACACACAGACTCCTTCATTATGAAGTTACTGAAGATGTAATGTAACTAGTAATAATGTACATTCATAAACACCCCAGACAGTTTCGCTACTCCTATTGGTGGAGAGCACGTCACGTGGGGGTGTTTAAACGGATGATAACACCTGCTAGAAGTGTTTAAACACGGCTAGAAGTGTTTATGCGTGGCTCGTAATGCAATCAACATACTGGCACTGTAGTGCATGCATACGCTGTTGAGCGCCGCGCGCAATTTGACCCTTTACGAAACGGAGCCTGATAAAAAATTACAGACATCTTTATACAGATTTTCCAACATAATTACACCTTTTAGCACTAAAAGGGCATTTATGAATGGGAATAAAAAAGTGGTGACTCGGTCTTGAATGTTGGTTTAAAACCTTGCAAGGTCGTGGCTCGGTCCTTTCTTACACAGCAACAACTCTGCCGGTTTTAAACGAACGTTCAAGACCTCGTCACCACTCTTTTATTCCCTTACTATTTACCTCTTGTGAATCTTCAGAGAATGCTTCTTTACCATGATCACTGTCGCGATAAAACTCCATCACCCCTAAGACATGTAAGACATTCAACCAGTAAATCAATTCATTAGACAGTATGTTCTATAAGCCTTTTGAGGTATGGTGGACGTGATAGGAGTACTGTTTGGTTTGGGTGTATACACAAATATTTACCCAAACCTTATAGTGTTGTAGCATTGTGTCTGCCATCTCAAAAATGCTTATTCATACAAAGGCAACTACTACAGGTATACAGTACATTGTACTAAAAATGGAAATCCAATGACTCAACTAAAAAAAATCATCTAATCACTCATTCATTCGTTTATTTATTGCTATTATTGAAATTCTTTGTCGTGAACAGTGCAAAAACATTTTAATTGAATCAAAGAAAGAGTTTTGTCAAGGAAATACACTCAAAATTCATGAATACATGTAGGTGCATACATGTACATGTACCAGTTGCCCTTTTATGTATTTACATGTACATGTAGTGATGAAGAATCAAAGACAATAATGTATAGATGGTTAAAAAAAGTAAAAGCGTATTGCTTTTCCAGTTGTTGCATGTGTGAAATTTACGTGACATTGTTGCGCAATATTACAAGTAGACTAGTGCTCTGTATTTAGGCCAACAACTACGACGAGTGACTCATGTAGATCAAATGGAAACAAGTCACTCATTAAAAAGGATGTAGAATTCTGAGTTAAGGGTCTTAAACTCATTCCCATAATGGTCAGCAATTCTTCAGCTTTTGAAACTTTGAAATATTATGATTTGCACTTGATAAGTGTCATCATGGCATCATTGCTCAGGTTCCATCTTTATCTTGGAGTTCAAATGTCTGCTGACTTTCAAGATTTAACTTAGTTTCATTATTGACTTAATTCAACAGTGACAGAGTAAAACAATGGTCTTTCCGGAAAATTGTAACATATGCTATTCTGTTCGCATCGTGTGGAAAATGGCACCTTTTGGTTATCATAATATCCGATCATGCAAAGGTCGATTTTGTATTGGTTTCACAATTTAATTAAGCATTTTTATTTATTTATTATTATTATTTAACCGGGAAAACTTGATGATGAATTTTTTTTCACAAAATTCTGAAAAAGAAAATTAACACACTACTTGTCATCAAAGGAAACTGCAAATACATTAATAACAAAAACAATGATAATATTTATAAAGAGCCTTTCACAAAGGTTTCAAAGCAAAAAAGAATAAACAACTATTGTTGTAACTTTGAAGAAAAAAAACAAGTATTTAACAAGGCTTTAAAATTCAATGGATGGTACTTGATGATGGAAATGAAGAAGGAGAATGTTCCCCATCGTCAGTCCATAGTGAGGGATGTAGGGGACAAGCACTAACGGGAAGTGAAAAAAGATTGTAGAAAATGGCAAGAGCTATGTGCTTTATTAGAAATAATAATGAGTGATCCATATTTATAACGTCAACTATTTTGAAAAGGTCATTAGCAATTTGGTTTTCAAGCTCTAAAAACATATTCAAACTCCATCTCATATTGACAACAGAGTTAAAATTATGGCTTTTTCCTTTAACTTTCGGATGATGGTCAAATTAAAGTCAATTGTGCGACTCATTTAATTAGATTTGGACAAGATTTTCAATGACATAAAGGTTGACGTTAAAATTTGATAGGATGTTACTGGACAACTGTGCTGTGTTCACATTGAGGTTCAATTGTCCAAAGAGTTTTTAGGTTCAATTCTGATTATTATTGAGTTATCCTGTTTAAAAGGGTTCAGGGAAGAAAAGAAGGACATGAAGGAGAAGAAAAGAGGAGAAGTAGAAGGACATGAAGGAGAAGAAAAGAGGAGAAGTAGAAGGACATGAAGGAGAAGAAAAGAGGAGAAGTAGAAGGACATGAAGGAGAAGAAAAGAGGAGAAGTAGAAGGACATGAAGGAGAAGAAAAGAGGAGAAGTAGAAGGACATGAAGGAGAAGAAAAGAGGAGAAGTAGAAGGACATGAAGGAGAAGAAAAGAGGAGAAGTAGAAGGACATGAAGGAGAAGAAAAGAGGAGAAGTAGAAGGACATGACGGAGAAGAAAAGAGGAGAAGTAGAAGGACATGAAGGAGAAGAAAAGAGGAGAAGTAGAAGGACATGAAGGAGAAGAAAAGAGGAGAAGTAGAAGGACATGAAGGAGAAGAAAAGAGGAGAAGTAGAAGGACATGAAGGAGAAGAAAAGAGGAGAAGTAGAAGGACATGAGGAGAAGAAAAGAGGAGAAGTAGAAGGACATGAAGGAGAAGAAAAGAGGAGAAGTAGAAGGACATGAAGGAGAAGAAAAGAGGAGAAGTAGAAGGACATGAGGAGAAGAAAAGAGGAGAAGTAGAAGGACATGAAGGAGAAGAAAAGAGGAGAAGTAGTAGGACATGAAGGAGAAGAAAGACAATCAATGCAGAACAATAACAAGAGGTACTCACTTAAAGGCACTGTACGTGTTTGGTAATTGTCAAAGACCAGTCTTTTAACTTGGTGTATCCCATCATAACCATAAAATAACAAGCCTACATGTATAACAACAATTGGTCTTCGAAGTTGCAAGAAAATGATGAAAGAAAAACACCCTTGTTGGGCGTATTTGTGTGCTTTCAAGTAGAAATAAAAGACTTCTAGCTAGAAGTCTTTTAATATTTAAGTGAGAAATTACCTTTCTCAAAAACTACATGTACGTTACCTTAGAGGGAGTCGTTTCCCACAACGGTTTATACTATCAACAGCTCTCCAATGCTCGTTACCAAGTAAGTTTTTAAGTTAATATTTGTTTTGAGTAATTACCAAACGTGTACCTTCCCTTTAAAACACCTCAAACAGTTAGTGGTTTACTTACCTATTACATCGTCATTGGCTTGCAGTATTGGGAGTGCAAGTACAGCAGATGCAGCTACGTTGTCTGCTACAATACCTTCTGGGTATTCAGTCTGTAAAATATGTTCAAGTGGCTTAGTTTCTAATTGTTACATGTGATAAGCATTGTGCATATAACGCAAATGTATTAATTCTGTAGTATAATGCAGTGATAATAAAGAGGCACAAACATAATGGTATAGAAAGGTTTGCGGAAGCACCATGTAATGACTATCTCTAATAAGTTGGGGTGGTTCCGAAAAGAACCGTTGGTTTCAACTCCAAATGGGAAGTCTAGTGGGAAGATAACATCCCGTTTCCCTGACATAAACCTTGCCACATCCGCATGGAATCGGTAGACTCCGGCACGGGTAGAGGGGTCATGCGAATGTGGCAAGGTTTACGTCAGGGAAACCGGACATAACCTTCCCACTAAACTTAAGGAACACTGAGCACACTGAAGGAGGGGAGACTTCGACAAATCAGCCATCGTCAAACATTCCCACATCACTGACCACCAAGTTGACTGGGAAGCAGCAGAAATCATCGCTCCAATCCAGGCATGGCACCCAAGGCGCATCAGAGAGGCCATCGAGATTCATAAGCATGACACCATACCCCAAGGCATCGGCTTCCACATCGGTGACATCTGGCTCCCCCTCCTCCCGACCAATGGATCTTCTATATCCATGGTCACTCCCTAGGCCCAAACCCCTCAACTTAGTATCAGCCCCCCACTACTTAGACTGCTTTGGGTCATCTACATGTATACCCTCAGTCCTCTAGGCCCCACACCCTCACTATCCCCTGTGCTTGATCCTACCGACACAGTTCAGTGAGCACACACACCCCATACACCACCCAAGGCTCCAGAGCAGGATCCAGTTTCACCACACATCACCTAGCTCCATTTCCAGCCTTTCATTTCCCGCCTTCGTGCATCACCAAGCTAATCCACCTCCACAGTACTTTAAAAGCAGCATGCAGCATCAGAGTCCAGCTTTCTCCAGAAGACGTTCAGAGCGTACTGAATAAAACGTTGAGTTGAAACCAATGGTTCTTTTCAGAACCACCCCAACTCATTAGAGATAGTCATTACATGGTGTTACCACTTACCTTACTATATCGTATTTCCACCATGCAAAGTTTCAAATCCTACCTAAACATAATGGCTCAACTCAACTTAATTACCTTAGTTTGCCAGGAACATTATGATTATTGTAACCTCCATTTCATTCAGAAATCACGACCCACTCCAAATTACATTACATTAGAACGAATACTACATAAATCCAATTTTACTACTCTTTCAATTTGATACATACCGTATACATCTCTGAAGTATTGATGGAGAGTGCAGAATGAGCCACATAGCCTGCTAAAGATTTGCCTATACCAATTGGCCATGTCACACTAGGTTCCTGTCTGCATACAGTACAGTAAATACACTTTAAGGTAAGCTTTCAAAAAATACACAAATTTAAACTAAAACATAAAACAAAGGCGCCCCAAGTTTTTACACTTTGGGTCTACATGACACACAGGTGATGCATACATGTAACTGCTTCAGGATGTTTGGGGTTCCCAATGATACATGTAGAATGAACAAAAACAGCTGATAACAGTCCAAAATAATGCACATCATCCCCCCCCCCCAAAAAAAAGAAGTTTTATTCCCATATTTACCTCTATGATACGTATAGGGATACAGTAATTGCATTCTGCACCTACCATGCTATGCTTTGCTTCACCCGTACAAAAAGGAACAACAGCCTCTGCAAAAAATACCTTATGAAATTCCTTTCTAAAGGGGTTGTTGTGTCATACATGTAATCGCATGCAAATACTTGTCAGACAATTCACTTACCCATCATGTTCCGGATTGTATTCATACAGTTCCTAAATAAAACAAAATAAAATAAATAAATAAATAAATGAAACTGTACAGGTTGTATCAACCTCACCAACATTCAGGTATTCAGAACCAGGGCCCAAACGCAACCATGTTTGTGACTTTTGATGTGTTCTCTTTGTTGTATTCAGAACCAGGGCCCAAACGCAACCATGTTTGTGACTTTTGATGTGTTCTCTTTGTTGTATTCAGAACCAGGGCCCAAACGCAACCATGTTTGTGACTTTTGATGTGTTCTCTTTGTTGTATTCAGAACCAGGGCCCAAACGCAACCATGTTTGTGACTTTTGATGTGTTCTCTTTGTTGTATTCAGAACCAGGGCCCAAACGCAACCATGTTTGTGACTTTTGATGTGTTCTCTTTGTTGTATTCAGAACCAGGGCCCAAACGCAACCATGTTTGTGACTTTTGATGTGTTCTCTTTGTTGTACACCAACATTCTTCAACATGTTTACGATGAAGAAAGCAAGCCTCATAAACCACGTACATTTCTTTCTCAGGACCATTAAAAGCAGTGGACACTATTGGATATTAGTTAAAATATTTATTAGCATAAAACCTTACTTGATTACGAGTAATGGGAAGAGGTTACTAGTATAAACATTGTGAGAAACAGCTCCCTCTGAAGAGACGCAGTTTTTGAGAAAGAAGTAATTTTCCACAAATTTAATTTCGAGACCTCACATTTAGAATTTGAGGTCTCGAATTTGAGGTCTCAAAATCAAGCATCTGAAAGCACACAACTTCGTGTGATAAGGGTGTTTTTTCTTTCATTATTATCTCACAACTTCGACGACCCATTGAGCTCAAGTTTTCACAGGTTTGTTATTTTATGCATATGTTGAGATACATAAAGGCTAGTCTTTGACAACTACCAATAGTGTCCAGTGTCTTTTAAATGTGGTAACGGTAAGTCAATACTACATTAATCAAGTTCACAACCTATTAAACCACTGATACCCACTTTCTAGATGTCAGTGTTCAAAAAGACGAATAAGATTCAAAGTTAAACCTCAATACCTTCACCTCACCAGCTGTCATCCCATCAAGTACATTTTGTGAAAGCAGTGTACAGCCTAAAGATCAGGCCCTCAGGCTCCGACAGATTTTGTAATAATAAGTCTGAATTTATCCACCACTCTGACAGATTTGAACACAGAGATGAAAATCTTCTTTTGCATACACCGGGAACAATAACAAGGTCAGATAATAACAGGCCTTGGGATATGTCACTGTATGGCTTGCACAGACAAGTACTACGTACATACATGTAGTCACACAAAAGCAAATTTAATAAAAACGTTTCCCATGTAAGGACTACACCCATTCAAACAAACATATTGATAGGAATATTGATCAGTTAAATCAGACCGTTAGGCTTTAACTACATAACAAAGTGCCGAAATAAAGAATACTGTATCCATGTTGATACATGTACATGAACCTAACCTTTATAATACTTATTGGTAACACGTTTTTCTTAATTATATTGGGAACAAATAAAAATTAGGAATATTTGTCAGAACCACACATTTTAAAGCATAGTTTATTTCAGTTAACAGTGGACTCAGCCATCTCATAAATACACCTTAGAAATAAAAAATCTTTCGGAATGCAAAAACAAATGTGTAGATCAGTGATCATCCAAATCAAGATACACTGTGATGGAAACATGCTGGAAAAATGAACAACCTCTTGGTTCATGTGAGTGTACACTTGTCATTAAAACACTGTTGATGCTTGGTTACAAACCAGTATACATGTACACAATACATTTGTACTTACCGTTGCATTTTCGGTGACAAGGTAGAGAGTGAACCCATCAGCCTGTATTTGAGATGCAATACATTCAGCCATTTCATGCAGAATCCGAACACGGCTGGCATAATGCTGTAAATCTTGGGTTAACTCATGCACTAACTTTTTTCTGTCGCGATGATGAACACCTTTCTATATAAGATATGAGAAAACAAAGTAGGAGTGGAAGAATTGTTGTGGAATAAATGACTGAGTATTGATTTTCATTTATCAGTGATAATTGATCAGTGATTGATATTCCACTTAAAACAATCTAGATTGTATGATGAAGGGAAACATGAACCAGGCAAGGAGTTCCAAAGAGATGCAGTTTGTTGGATAAAACTCTTGGAATGGATCTCATGATTCTTAAGTTATCAGTTGGACAATATTTCTTTTGTTTTAGCTATAGTCGAACTTGACATTTAAAAGACATAACATCCCTGAGCCAAAACAATAATAGATTTCTTGGGGAACCCAAGACCAATCCACAAACCAAGTTTGGCGTAGATATGCCAAGTACTTGTTGAGTTACCACTTGCACAACATTTCTTTTGTTTTATCGATCTTGACCTTTGACCTAGAGTGTGTTAGGGGTCTAAAACAATGCTTCTGGGGGATCCTATGACCAATCCACACACCAAGTTTGGAGTAGTATCCAAAACTTGAAATTAATAAGAATCTAAAATAGAAATCTTTCATTATTGTAAATTAACCCCCTACAAAACAGTTGATTTGTTATGTACATGTATATTACATCAGTTAAATGATGTTACATACATTAATGAAGAAGCCCCTAGCTTGAAGTGAAACGTAACTACTAAATTATAAGTAACATACATAATTTTGGTTATTGTTGTTTGTTGTAAAAATAAATATTTTAATTCTTGATCTTCAACAATCCAGATGATTATTTAATGATATTTGTGTACACATGTATTTAATTATAAAAACATGTCTGATTTTGTGTATCTTGTAGAGTTTCAACATACAACCATGACAACCACCTGAATTAAACAAAGACAGTGTGCAGCTAAATGCACAATGGTATGCAGCAATATTACACATGTCCATCTCACATTGTACACAGATATAACAGGCACTGTTTCCATAGCAACAATTTGAATGATAATAACAAAAATTCATCTCCTTAAAATATGTACGTCATAAGAAACCATGGCAACTGAAATAGGTAAAGTGGGTCATTGCCAAGAGAGCTATGGATGAGCAGCCACTAAGAGTATTAAGCTGTAGGTCTATGCAGGTGACAATGACATTGACCATTTCACATATCATCATGTATACAGTAATCTTGCTTCAAGTGTTTTTGATTTTGTTTACTCTTGATTGGTGAGCACATAATTTCAAGTGTTTATGCACACGGTATACATGATGTATTGTCAGAAAGTGATCACGAATCACTTGTTATTTTGTAAAATCATGGATCCACTCTAATACCCAAATAAACTTACTGTAGGCTATATTATAAAACTTGAGGAATTTAGTTTGTTATCTTTGTGAAATCTTCTCTTCATTGTTAAGGTCATACGGTTTTTATATCTCTCTGCATGATGGAGTAACATCTTGACACCTTAATTTGTTCATTCGTTCACATCATATACAGTTATTGGGCAGATAAAGATAACTCTTATTTGTGCATGTAAGACAAATTTTATTGTCAGAAATCTTACATTTAAAGCAAATTATTTAAATTTAAGTATACAGTAATGAACATACATTTGTGGGTGTAATTGTTTTTGCTTTTCCTTGTGATGCATGATGGACAACTGCTTTTCATGATAAATGGGAAATAACTCATGCACACGTACGTTAAGTGCTGTGTTGTTTTTTCAAAAGACAAGTTGAAATGTATTGTTTAGTTTACATTGTACATTTTTTGTTGTGGGAAATTTTGCAATGAGAAAGTATATTCAGCATTATGAAGACATTAAGACCATGTCTTTGTACAATACATTGTACATTGCAATACCATGCACTCCAGTGGTATACAAAATAAGAAGATACACAGACAATGTAGGCACAGACAATGCCCAATTTTGTTTTATTTGCTTTGTTTTGCTTGTTGTGTGTGTGTTGAACTACTCCTTTAGGTACTACATGTAGACACGCATCAATGTTAACATCTCCCTTTAATGCCAATAAGAAGGCCACTCCACTCTCTTAGTTACTATCACCATAACAACATAAATCAATGTGTGGGTATTTGTTTATGACTGTGTGCCACACTGCTGTGTGTGCAGTGAGTGTGCACAATATGTTGTGTGTTGCTGACACCCTGCTCTACACATACAATGTACATGTAGAGGCCCCTCTTATTAGGAATTTCACTCAGCTGAAATTCATCAGATGAAATTCATTCAATGTATTCAGTGCATTTTAAGAGTTTCACCAACTGTCCATTTACAATCTCAAAAGCATTCTTTATTTGACAGTAAATATTTTTTGTTTAATAACGTTATTTATTTTATTTTATTAGTCAGCGAAAAAGGGACTATTATCCCCGTTGGACTTAATTAATAACGCCACATTTAACATGAATGTTTTTTTGTGTGAATTTTGCCTTGGAAAAAGTACCAAATTTAAACCATTTCAAAGTTAAATTAGATTTCCAATTACTATTCTTAATTATTAGTTTTTCTCAATGAAATAGTGAGGTGTCCCAAACAGTATATAACTGCCTCAAGGGATAATATCACGCTTTTGAATTAAATATGACTGCATCAACCTAAATGTCTTTCCCCATTTGGCTCTTTGAGGCTAAAGACTCTTTGCATTCTCACCAATCATGACATTGCAAATCCTGTTACCCAATGCGAATAGCAAATAGAACAAACATTGACTCTTACCTTCCAGTGATGAAGCTTTGGTGTTGGGGGACCTACAAACAATAACAAGGCACACATTATATTGTAGAAGAAGTCCAAAGGAAAAAGCCTTAGACTAGAAGGCATATGAGCATGACATAAAAGGAAATGGGATGGCAGGTGATATGGACTTCTCAATGTGAAACAGGAAATTACATCCATACAGTAAGATCCCATTTGCCGACTTCAGCAAATGGTAAATCAATACACAGCTCTTCAGCCGAGCAAAAATTAAATTTAAGAAAACATAAAATATTGACAATGTATTGACTACTCCTTGCCTTCAGATGACCATACTTCCTCCACACTCGAGCACAATACATGCTCAAAGAATCTTCATCATCAAGAAACTGTCAACAAGGTGCTTTTATAAAGTATATTCATAAGTAGGACTTGAAACTTTGCTTTGTGGAATAACGATATGTAAAGGTTTGTGGTAACACCATGTAAGGACTAACTCTAAAGAACCATTGGTTTCAAGCAAAACATCAAAATTTACAGTGTAAATAACACATGGGAAAGAAAAAAGCCCTCTGCTTACAAATGTATTATCTATATTTGTAGGCCCACTTACCACTCACCACTTGTGAACTATTTGATGTATAAAACAATGACTTACCTGTACCATGGCTTGAGCAACTCTTGCCGGAGTTCTCTCTGGACAATGTTCTACTGTAGGTTACTTTGTGTTTGTGTAATCTGACTTGATTAGTCCACCTCTCTAATGTATCATAATCAACACGACTCAATATATAGTCCTCAAGAAATGCAGGATTCTCATTTAAGTAACTGCGTACTTGCTCATGAAGAAGGTGATCTGAAAAATTTAATCAAGCATGAAGCAAATAGATAAACAAATGAACAACTAGGGGATTTAAAAATCCCTTAGTTGTTCATTTAAAAATCAACTTTATTGTTAAATATTAGAGCAGTTTTTTCCACATTTTACCAACTTTGTAGTTTGTAGCAATGTATACTCGGTACTTTCCTGAGTCCTGTGAAAAAATATCACAGGCATGTTACTCGGATGGGATTCGAACCCACGACCCTTGCAATTCTAGAGCAGTGTCTTACCAACTCGAACTGCCTCTAGCTACCGGGCAACCTCGGTAGTCTAGTAGGACTCGGGAAAATACTGAGTATACAGTGCTAACACACATCGGTGTATGGGTAAAAAACCAAAATTAATACTATACACTAGTTATTTGTCATCATACACATGTAAATACAAACAAGAAGCATATAGAATACAAGAGACACTAACTGATGACAAGAACTAAAATAATGTGCTACTCTTAGTAAACCACAGACAAAAGGTGTTGTTTGAATATACAGACGGTGGAAGCAAATAAGCAGCCTGATGTTTAATAGCATAATAATCATTATTGATCATTATTGTGCAAATGAAATACAAAACAAAAAGACTCAGTTCTCGGTATGTATGTACAAAGAATGTAGGAAGGCTACAGACATTCTCTAGCTTTGCATCCTCAAGTTAACTTGCAAACAAACAATATAATAACATAATCCATTCTTTTTGTGTTTCAATTTTCTAAATGATGACAAATATATTTCAAAGTTATTACTCTTGAAAGGGTTTAAAGTTAGTCTTGAGGACTACTGTAAAAATGAAGTCTATAATTTGACACCGTGTTTAAAAAGCAAACTGAAGTAGTTGCAAACATGTGTACATGCACAGATTGCATTCAGTACGTGATTACTATGATTCCAGTAGGATATTTTCATAGAAGTGGGATTATAAGGAATTCATCCAACAGCTGTCAACCAATCAGCAGCAAGGATTCAAGTTAGCTTGAGGACAAGTTAACATAACCAGTCTATGAATAATAATGTACCTGGTATGTCATTAGATTCACTGAATGAATGATGCAAGGGTATGCCACGATGACGACTAGATGTAGATGTGCCATTACTCAGAGTTGAGGACTGACCTGCACCATGACAACCAAAAATTATGCGCTAAACAAAAGTTGTATGTGATACATGTACATAAAGGCATGAAAGGACTTGAAAGCATTAGTTGGAGAGAAACAAATATCAGTAAAATGTAAAACCCTGCATTGTTTTGCTTCATTTGTGTTTAGTATCTATATATAGAAAAGGCACAATTTTTGGAAGTCTGACCCCCCCCCCTCCATATACAATAGAAACAAAACCTGTTGTTATGACAAGACCTACCAGTACCACAAGCCTGTTTCAACTTAGACAACACTTTTTTTTACAAGCTGTGATTAGAGCTTGCATAAGATGCAGAAAAAATTCTCTCAGCGTATGTTTGTTGCCACATCCCATCGGTAGGCCTAAAGCATTGTAAAAACTATGGAACCAGACTCTAAAGAACCAAAAGCAGTTGTGGTGTTTCTGTGTCCGGACTGTAAACTGACATGAAATGTACATATGGAAGTATCACATCATAGCCAGACTCGAACATCCTTTTGATGCATGGGTTTTTATTAAACTCACGTGATCACTAAGTTGTGGATTTTTGCGTTCACAAATTAGTGGGCAGTGGCAAACTTCAGTGGGGCTACATAATAATAATAATTTGGGAAGCTAATCATCCTTACTCGCAGCTAAGAGCTGAATTGCGAAGGACGCGGCTACAAGGTGTTCGAGAAGCAGGCATGCAAGGGCAACTTCAGCCACATCAACCCATTATGACCACGGAGCACAGCCAAGATCGAGAGTGTTTTATTTTTTCCTGAGGGAGGAAAACCGGATAGTCTGGAAAACCCTCGTGGCGCAGCAGAGAACCAACGCACAACTCAACTTACATGGCCTTGAACGGGAATCGAACCAGGGTCACCTTGGTGAGAGGCGAGCGCTTTACGCACAAGCCAACAGTGTATATATTTTACAGAAACTGAGCTGGATAGCTTTAATTTACCGTAAGATTTTCTTATTAAAAACTTTTCATAATTTTAATCATGTGGTGGCAAAAATTTAATATGGTAACTAATATTTTAAATCTCAAAATTTGAAATAAGTGTTTTTTTTTAAAAAGAGAACGTTCCGTCGGTGGTGGTCAAGGAATCATGAGTGCCGGATTTGGTTTTCTGGTACCGTACACCATAGCACAACCCTTACTATGCCAATAATTACCACACATGTTACACAGATGGCTGCTGCAACACAGTTGATAACTGTGTGCATAAAATGGACTCTGCTCATTTTTTAAGCCTCCTAATCCCATCATATTAATCTATAAAATCTAAGACAAAACAGAGCACAACACAAAGCACAACAACCTGCAAAACACAACCCCCTGCAAAACACAACACCCTGCAAGACACAACACCCTGCACAGCAAAACACCCTGCACAGCACACACCCGGCACAGCAAAACACCCTGCACAGCACACACCCGGCACAGCACAACACCCTGCACAACACAACACCCGGCACAGCACAACACCCTGCACAACACAACACCCTGCAAAACACAACACCCGGCACAGCACAACACCCTGCACAGCACAACACCCTGCACAGCACAACACCCTGCACAGCAAAACACCCTGCACAGCACAACACCCTGCACAGCACACACCCGGCACAGCAAAACACCCTGCACAGCACAACACCCTGCACAGCACAACACCCTGCACAGCAAAACACCCGGCACAGCACAACACCCTGCACAGCACACACCCGGCACAGCACACACCCGGCACAGCACAACACCCTGCACAGCACAACACCCTGCACAGCACAACACCCGGCACAGCACAACACCCTGCACAGCACACACTCGGCACAGCACACACCCGGCACAGCACAACACCCTGCACAGCAAAACACCCTGCACAGCACAACACCCTGCACAGCACAACACCCTGAACAGCAAAACACCCTGCACAGCACAACACCCGGCACAGCACAACACCCGGCACAGCACAACACCCTGCACAGCACAACACCCTGCAAAACACAACACCCGGCACAGCAAAACACCATGCACAGCACAACACCCAGCACAGCACAACACCCTGCACAGCACAACACCCGGCACAGCAAAACACCCTGCACAGCACAACACCCTGCACAGCACAACACCCGGCACAGCACCACACCCTGCAAAACACAACACCCGGCACAGCACAACACCCTGCACAGCACAATACCCTGAACAGCAAAACACCCTGCACAGCACAACACCCGGCACAGCACAACACCCGGCACAGCACAACACCCTGCACAGCACAACACCCTGCAAAACACAACACCCGGCACAGCAAAACACCATGCACAGCACAACACCCGGCACAGCACAACACCCGGCACAGCACAATACCCGGCACAGCACAACACCCTGCAAAACACAACACCCGGCACAGCAAAACACCCTGCACAGCACAACACCCGGCACAGCACAACACCCGGCACAGCACAACACCCTGCACAGCACAACACCCGGCACAGCACACACCCGGCACAGCACAACACCCTGCAAAACACAACACCCTGCACAGCACACACCCGGCACAGCACAACACCAGGCACAGCACAACAAGTCACATTATCCAAAAGCACAACATGCAAAGCACAGAACCTTTCAGAGCACAATAGACCTTATGCATTGACGTCATCCAGCGGCCATCTTAGTGGAAAAACGGTGACGAAACAATCGAAACGTACAGGTTTGTACGCGCGGCCCACAGAATTGGCCAATGAACAAACTCCTTTTGACCTCTAGGTCATGTGCATAAGGTCTATACAGAGCAAAGGACAGTACATTTCAGCACAGCAGAACCTTGTCAAGCAGAACACATTGCAAACTACCAAACACCCTTAAGGGCACAACACCAAGCAAAGAACAACATTTTACAAATGTGTCAAATTGTTATGGTGCAAAAAATGACATTACATTTATGAATTTATAATACTGACCTGTTACTACCATGCGTTCCTGGTTTGGGCGAGAAAGACCATAACCATAATGTCCTTGAACATGCGCATACTTCCCATCTGCCTTTTGGTTGCTTGGTCCTAAATATACAGAATGTCCTTTGCTATGTGGACTACTGGTTGGAGCCTGACCACGTTTATGTGATGGAAGAGGAGGCAGTCTTCTACTAGCTGTTTGCTTGGTAGGGCTTGACATCTTATGCTTATTCATCTGGGCTGATTCTTCACGATTATAAATACTCACAAGAACGAAAGTGCTATAAAAGACAAGGATAAAAAAACAAATAGTGTGTGTCAAAATATGAAAACCTATAGATGCATTTACCAATAATGGAAGCCATTAGCCATGTTCAATTGCCTTAGGTAAATCCTCTACAGGGGCACGTTAACAGATGCCCAGGCAAGTTGAAGTTGCACAACTTTTCAAACTGATGTTTGGGCTTCTGCTTACTTTCTTAATTGAATTGAATTGAATTGAATTGAATGGTTTATTCGTCAAGTATATAAAAATACATGAAATTTACAATCCTATTGTACAGCAACATATAAAATATTAAAATGTAAAATTGCACAAGAATTACCACAATACTACATAAAACAATAACCTTAATATAAGTAAAAATCATAAAAGTTCATATAAACAAACAAACAAACAAACAAACAAACAAACAAACAAAACAAACAAACAAACAAACAAACAAACAAACAAACAAACAAACAAACAAACAAACAAACAAACAAACAAACAAACAAACAAACAAACAAACAAACAAACAAACAAACAAACAAACAAACAAACAAACAAACAAACAAACAAACAAACAAACAAACAAACAAACAAACAAACAAACAAACAAACAAACAAACAAACAAACAAACAAACAAACAAACAAACAAACAAACAAACAAACAAACAAACAAACAAACAAACAAACAAACAAACAAACAAACAAACAAACAAACAAACAAACAAACAAACAAACAAACAAACAAACAAACAAACAAACAAACAAACAAACAAACAAACAAACAAACAAACAAACAAACAAACAAACAAACAAACAAACAAACAAACAAACAAACAAACAAACAAACAAACAAACAAACAAACAAACAAACAAACAAACAAACAAACAAACAAACAAACAAACAAACAAACAAACAAACAAACAAACAAACAAACAAACAAACAAACAAACAAACAAACAAACAAACAAACAAACAAACAAACAAACAAACAAACAAACAAACAAACAAACAAACAAACAAACAAACAAACAAACAAACAAACAAACAAACAAACAAACAAACAAACAAACAAACAAACAAACAAACAAACAAACAAACAAACAAACAAACAAACAAACAAACAAACAAACAAACAAACAAACAAACAAACAAACAAACAAACAAACAAACAAACAAACAAACAAACAAACAAACAAACAAACAAACAAACAAACAAACAAACAAACAAACAAACAAACAAACAAACAAACAAACAAACAAACAAACAAACAAACAAACAAACAAACAAACAAACAAACAAACAAACAAACAAACAAACAAACAAACAAACAAACAAACAAACAAACAAACAAACAAACAAACAAACAAACAAACAAACAAACAAACAAACAAACAAACAAACAAACAAACAAACAAACAAACAAACAAACAAACAAACAAACAAACAAACAAACAAACAAACAGTCAAACGCAAAAGCATGATTGGGTAGTGGACCCCCTCCCCAAATTAAAAGAGGCCAAATTGCACAGGAGATGCCAGAAAATCAAATAAAACAATAATAAACAATTAAGACAGTACATAGGGCTGGATGCATTGCAGTTATCTAATAAAATCACAGTTAAAATTATGGATAGCAATAGGTAAAAATGAGTTCTTGAACCTGTTAGTCTTAAGGCTTAGTTGACGGATCCTACCAGATTTGTTGTGAACAGTCAGTGGGTAAAGGGGATGTGTGTTGTCAGACAAAATACAGTAGAACTTGCTCATAAGTCTATTCTTAACTAATTCCTGAAGACCGTCATTATCTGAACCAATAATCCTACTGGCTTGTTTGGTAATGCGAACTAGTTTTTGCCTATTAAAAACTGAAAGTGAATTAAACCAAGTGATTGCACAAAAAGTCAACAAGGATAAAATAGTACTCTGATAAAATAGATTAAGATTCCGGGTGTTAACATTAAAATACTTCAGCTTCCTGACAAAGTACAACCGTTGATTAGCCTTCTTATAGATTTTCGTGGTGTTAGAGTTCCAGTTCAGCTGATCATCAATTACAGTTCCCAGATACTTGTATTCCTTTACCACTTCAACAGACATGTCATTAATTTTAACAGGTTGTACAGGTTGAATGTTTTTTTGAAAGTTAAAAACCATTTCTTTTGTTTTATTTACGTTAAGAACTAAGTTATTTCTTTCACACCAATCAACAAACTGATTAACTCCTGTCCTATACTCGGATTCATCATTGCCAGAAATTAATCCAGTCAAGGCTGTGTCATCTGCATATTTAATCACAATACAAGAACTACTTTGGACATTAAAGTCACTTGTGAACAATGAGAACAAAAGAGATGATAACACACACCCCTGTGGAACTCCAGTGCTTAAGTGTGCAACATCAGAGCTAACACCTGAAAATCTGACCTTTTGTAGTCGCTGCAGTAAAAAATCATTAATCCAGAGGGCAAGGTGTGGGTTAACTTTCAAATGCTGTAATTTATACAAAAGAGACTGTGGCCTTATTGTGTTAAAGGCAGAGGAAAAGTCAATAAATAATGTTCGTACATAGCTTTTACAATTGTCAATGTGCCCGTAAATGTTATGCAATAATGTCATAATTGCATCATCCACACCACGATGCGCACGATACATGTAGGCAAACTGAAAAGGATCCGCTGCATTTCTTGTTTCGTTGAGCAGAATACCTTTGATGACCCGTTCAAAGCATTTCATCACAATAGGTGTGAGGGCAACCGGTCTATAGTCATTGAGAACAGCTGGCTTCGTTATCTTGGGAATTGGAATGACTGTTGAGGATTTCCATAGACTGGGGATTGTATAAGTGTCTAAAGACCATTGGAATAATCGTTGAAAGACTCCTGCAAGCTCTTTGTGACACGCTTTTAAAATCTTACCGCGGATCCCATCTGGTCCTGCAGATTTGTTCGTCCTAATCGATTTGAGGGACTTTTCAACTTGACCGGTAGTAAGGACGATTCGCTCGGATGCATTTCCCTGTGAGCCCAACTCCATGCACAGCTTGGTGTGGTTTTCATCTCCATTTGTACTGTTATTGCGATCAAACCGGCCATAAAATTGGTTGAGGTCGTTAACAAATAAATTCAGATCACCTTGTGGTATCTCCGATTTATTGCGGTCGCCAAATCCTGTGATGACTTTCAAGCCCTCCCAAGCACTCTTGTGGTCGCCTTTTCCGAATTTATGTTCGATTTTCTGGGCATAATTTTTCTTGCATTGTTTGACGAGATGATTGATTTCTTTTTGTAGTGTCTTGAAGATTGTTATTTGTGTGCGCCATATGTTTCCTGTTGATGAGTTCTTTTATGTCTTTTGTCATCCATGGTTTGTTGTTTGGAAAAGTCTTGATAACTTTTTCTGGTACAATACAGTCCTCACAAAATTTGATGTACTTGGTGATTACATCAGTAGATTCTTCAATAGAGTTGGAAGAAAACAAAACATCCCAGTCTGTGCAATCAAAACAGCTGCGTAGAGTTTCCGTGTTGTCTTGATTAAAGCTCCTGATCGTTTTTATAGCAGGTTTGTTTTGCTTCAGTTTTTGTTTATATTTTGGGAGAAGATATATCATGTCGTGATCCGACTTTCCGAGCAGTGCTCTACTGTATGGTTAATGATAAAATGTCGAATATGAAGCTGTTATATTTTCATAAATACCTAAGAAAGTTCCGCTATTCCTATTGGTGGAGAGCACGTCACGTGGGGGTGTTTAAATGATAGACAACAACCAGCTAGAGCTATTTATAACCGGTTTTTATGGATACTTATGCGCCTGTATTAGTGCAAGGCGTTTCTCGTTATGGGCGATGCGGGCGCGATTCTGGTGAGTTGGTCGCGCTGTGAGTGAAAGGAAAAACGTAAAAAGTATTGCACAAGTTTAACTGCTGTACGTGCACAAATATCTGAAAACTGTCTCCAGTCATAAAAATGCAACACACATACGTACAGAGCTCAAGGATGTTAGAAAACGGATAAGTTTTACTGTCTTTCTTACTTTATTACGCCTTTTAACCAACATTTTTAAGGCATAATGAATGGGAATAAAAGAGTAGTGACTCTTCTTAAACTGCGTTTAAAACCTTGCTGGGTTGTGGCCGTGCCATAAATCCTTTATCACACAGCCAGCCACGACCATGCCAATTTTAAACGGCCGCTTAAGAACTCATCGCTACCCTTTTATTTCCTTAATGATTTCTTCATACAGAACTGTCAAAGTGTTTTCATTCCTAAAACTATTTTTAAAAGTAATTAATTCCTAAACAGGTCACTTTGTGAAAAAGAAAATTCAAGTTTTGCCTGCAGAGTGCTGTGTACAAACCAATACGTAAATGAGATAGGTCACTTTGTGAAAGTAACGCTTCCCTAGTTAGTTCACTTCGTGCTACAAAAATTCTCACGTGTGCCCAAACTACGCTCTGTAGTGCCTAGTATACTATTGGTTAAATAGTGTATCTAGATTGGGTTACCCCCCAAAAAAATTAGTAAAATTAGGCAAATCATACTGATCTGTTGATTTGACTTCTGGAAGCCAACAATAAATATTTTGCGCCGGACAACAAAACTTGAAAATTACTAGGGATCAGCAACACATTGTCGAACCCATATTTATACTACACCCTGGCATGCACCCAGAAGATTGCTGTTTCTTGTATTTTTTAATGATATTTTGGGCGCATTTTTTATCTGTGTGGAAAGGCAACCTGACTTCACATTCTGTCAGCTGATAAATGCAATCTTGTGTCCAAGACTCAATAATTGAGTCAATCGCGCGTTATTGTAAGAGAATATTGTTGTACATTGTCCATCACAGGTCTAAAGTTGACAATTCGAAGGTTGGAACAAAACGAACGGCACGCAGTAAATACACTTTTTTTATCAATGAGGGTTTTTTGTATTTTGACCCAATGAGATTCCCCAACTACTATGATGATCAAGTTTGGATTGAGGGGTCACAGGGTTTACTCTTTTGTTAATCCTGGGCAGCTTGAAATGGGTTGTCTCTGTTCCTAGTTCCCTGCTGTTCCCTCTCCAAACCCATTTTCTGTCCTTTCCCAATCACCCTCATCTCTCATCTATTCTTTACATGTTTTTACTTGTTGTATCCAAACCTTATTTGTCAGTCTTCTTCATTCAGGACCAGTGCTTTAGTTGCCATTATTAAGCATACGGTTTATGCCTACTTGTAGTTTTGTTCAACATATTTATTTTATTTTTGTCCTATAACTATAATCTTATTTGCAATTACATGTTTTATGCATTGTTATTGTTCTTTGTGAAGTGGCCAAACAAATAATAATAATAATAATAACAATAATAATAATATAATAATGAATATTTCTACAAGAACAACACGCTGTGTGTTCGTGCATGTGTGTGGTTCCCTCAAGATCACTGGTTCCACAGACTATGGCTATGACCAACAATCAAGCTCGACGATGTCTGTGAAAAAGGATTTTTGGAAGTGTCAAAGTTTGATCAACTTGTGAATAAAGTAATTATGAGCCACATACCAATTCATAAGCCAAACTAAAACAGACACACTGTACAAAATCATTGTAAAAACTTAATAAATGAATAAACTAAATAAACACATTAAGTAAATAAATAAATCCACATACAAATAATGTTTTTAAAGTTAAACTCACTGGACATTAACAACTACATGTGTATACACTTCGATTGGGAGAGCATTAACAACAATTTATAGAGCTCTACAATGAACCTTTATAGCTTCATGAAAATCATTGGCATTTTGGGGGCAACCAAACTTTCTTTCAGTCTTTCAGTCAGCTCATGGTTGCCCTCGGGCAACCAGCTATTTTTCTTAATTTTGTACCCTGCTCTAGGATGAATCCAGGATTTTGGTCAAGAGGGGTTACTCATAACACTGCGTTCACACAACGTAAAGGTACAATACATGTACCTGGGGACCAGCGCTTGCTCCAGGACCTTTGGAAAAGCTTGAAATTGATCATGTTCTCTGATGCAGTCTGAGACTTTCTTGATAATCTAATAATTTGTTTGGGGGGTTATTTCTTTATGAAAATGGATAGAACATTCCACCTGTCACAGTGAAAGTCCTTATCAGTTTGTATCAAAAGGCTTTTTGTGAATAACCTTGTTCCATCAGCAATTTTCCCAAGTTTATGATCTGAGCGAGAAAATGTGATGATAAATAGTCTGAAATGAGTAGGGGCTTCAACAAACCAGAATAATCCAATCATTGTAGGCTGGTAGACTTTGATCCCTAGATGGGCTCAGAAACACGCTTGTTTCAACCTTTCTGCCCATTTGTTGGCTCAAAGAGCAAACAACTTCATTCAGTGTTCTAGCCAGCCCTACAATTAGCCATTTCAGAAAATTTTGAATACACTTAGATTTTGCCGATAGGTCTACACTACTGATACACCTAAATTATATAAATTTTAAAAGTAAACAAGGGGAAACTGAATGGGTAACTTGTAATTAATCAATTAACAAAGGTAAAATGACTGGAGCAGGAATTGATCTTGCAACCTCTGCAAGCATGCCGGACTCTACATTACAAACAAAGCCATATACTTGTATTATACCAGATGTTCATACATTTGCTGATGATGTATATAAATCAAACCAGGACAAGAATGTTGACTGCACTATTACTGCAGTTCAGGACTGCATAGTGGCAGTAAGACTTGGGATGCCTACAATATGCTTAAAGACACTGGACACTATTGATGTATCTCAACATGCATAAAATAACAAACCCGTATAATTTGAGCTCAATTGGTCGTCGAAGCGCACAAGATAATAATGAAAGAAAAAACACCCTTGTCAAACAATGTTGTGTGCTTTCAGTTGCTTAATATTGAGACCTCAAATTCTAATTCCAAGGTCTCGAAATCAAATTCGTGGCAAACTACTTCTTTCTCGAAAACTACATTACTTCAGAGGGAGCCGTTTCTCCCAATGTTTTATACTACCATGGAGGAAGGAAGAGAAGGAGCTCGAACAAGGGGACTTCAAAAGTCGAACCTGTGGTACCGCGGTCGTTTAACGACACCTCGTAATCACCCACATCCCTTATACAAAATGGGCGACCTGGCATATGTGAGTTTGCGCGTGCGCACTTGGTTCTTCACGCAACTATGGTGTCGTATGTCGTATGGATATAATACAGAAAAAACAACTTTTTTGAGACCTGATAAAAATTGTGCACACTTGTGCCCACCAAATCAAAAAACACAATTGAATACCAACCACCCTCATTTGCTAATACCCAAATTTTGAACCACCGCTAGTGAGCCGAAAGTCACAAAAAATGTAAAAAAGCATGCCATGATATTTCCGTGAAACACCACAAACGATAAATGAAAACGTGTATATTCACAATTCTTGTCTCCAATGATTCAACTTTACACGAAGGCAACGGCGCAGTCTGGCGGTACCACACCTTCTGTACAAAGAGATCTAATCCTCGTTAATCGGCCGTCCAGCTGGAGGTCTCCTATCTTTTTCCACTGGTCAGACAGGGGCATTGTCAGGGTATTCTTTTGTTACTCTGCAGTTTTGCGGGTCGTTCGAGCTCCTTCTCTTCCTTCCTCCATGATACTACCAACCTACTCGATGTTTCAATTAGGCCGTAAAGGCAGTGGACACTTTTGGTAATTACTCAAAATAATTATTAGCATAAAACCTGACTTGGTAATGAGTAATGGGGAGAGGTTGGTAGCATAAACCATTGTGAGAAACGACTCCCTTCGAGAAAGAAGTAACTTTCCATGAATTTGACTTCGAGACCTCAGATTTAGAATTTGAGGTCTCGAAATCAAGCATCTGAAAACACACAAATCCGTGTGACAAGGGTCTTTTTTCTTTCATTATTCTCTCGCATCTTCGATGACCGAATGAGCTCAAATTTTCACAGGTTTGTTATTTTATGCATCCGTTGAGACAAAGCAAGTGAGAAGACTGGTCTTTGACAGTTACCAATAGTGTCAAGTGTCTTTAAGAAGCTGTAATTGTTTTTTATTTTCATCTTTATTGATCAAATTAACTTTCAATATCAGGCACGTTAATTTACATGTAAATTTAAGGTGTTTTTTTTATAATCTTTTATGAACTCAACATCAGATTTTTTTTTATTATTATAATTATTTTTATTTATTTTTATTTTTCAACATTCTGTAGTTGGTGGCACTTCTGTTGTTTGATTTGTCAATATTAAATTATTAAAAATCACTAAAATTTGGTTGATAAACTTTTTTTTCTTTCTTTATTATTATTTTTGCAATATTGTTATGCTGTACAATCTCATTAAAAGACAATTTGATTTATCCTTTTGAAATTGTGTGGATCATATTTTATTGAAGCACTTTGGTTGAAAGTAAAATAGTGCACCCCAGAGATATATATAATAATACCATAGTTTTTAGGCCTGGGCGAATTATTCGAATATCCGGTTAATGGCGAAAAATCAAATCGCCATCTTTAAATTAGATCCGGTCATTTTTATGAATGAACCAAGTGACACTGTCTAAAACTAATATCAATCCGCCCATAAGATCTCGTTCACAAACGAACAGCGCCCTCTAGCGGCAAAAAAAAAAATCTGAATAACAAAATTTCACTATTCACCCAGCACTAATAGTTTTCTTCTCCAGGTAGACAGAATGATCAATTTTGATCTCACACCTTCTCCAGGTAGGCCAAATGATGACTGTGGATCTCACACCTTCCCCAGGTACATGTAGGCCAAATGATCACTGTGGATCTCACAACTTCTCCAAGTAGGCCAAATGATCACTGAGGATCTCACACCTTCCCCAGGTACATGTAGGCCAAATGATCATTGTGGATCTCACACCTTCTCCAGGTATGTCTACTGATCACTGTGGATCTCACACCTTCTCTAGGTAGGCCAAATGATCACTGTGGATCTCACACTTTCTCCAGGTAGGCCAAATGATCACTGCGGATCTCACACCTTCTCCAGGTAGGCCAAATGATAACTGTGGATCCCACACCTTCTCCAGGTAGGCCAAATGATCACTGTGGGACTCACACCTTCTCCAGGTAGGCCAAATGATAACTGTGGATCTCACACCTTCTCCAGGTAGGCCAAATGATGACTGTGGATCTCACACCTTCTCCAGGTAGGCCAAATGATCACTGTGGATCTCACACTTTCTCCAGGTAGGCCAAATGATAACTGTGAATCCCACACCTTCTCCAGAATGACCAAATGATCACTGTGGGACTCGCACCTTCTCCAGGTAGGCCAAATGATAACTGTGGATCTCACACCTTCTCCAGGTAGGCCAAATGATCACTGTGGATCTCACACTTTCTCCAGGTAGGCCAAATGATCACTGTGGATCCAACACCTTCTCCAGGTAGGCCAAATGATGACTGTGGATCTCACACCTTTTCCAGGTAGGCCAAATGATCACTGTGGATCCCACACCTTCTCCAGGTAGGCCAAATGATCACTGTGGATCTCACACCTTCTCCAGGAAGGCCAAATGATCACCGTGGATCTCACACCTTTTCCACGTAAGCCAAATAATAACTGTGGATCTCACACCTTCTCCAGGTAGGCAAAATGATCACTGAGGATCTCACACCTTCCCCAGGTAGGCCAAATGATCACTGTGGATCTCACACCTTCTCCAGGTAGGCCAAAATGATCACTGCGGATCTCACACCTTCTCCAGGTAGGCCAAAAGATCATTGTGGATCTCACACCTTCTCCAGGTATGTCTACTGATCACTGTGGATCTCACACCTTCTCCAGGTAGGCCAAATGATCACTGTGGATCTCACACCTTCTCCAGGTAGGTCAAAAGATCATTGTGGATCTCACACCAACTCCAGGTAGGCCAAATGATCACTGTGGATCTCACACCTTCTCCAGGTAGGCCAAATGATCACTGTGGATCTCCCACCTTCTCCAGGTAGGCCAAATGATCAATGTGGACCTCACACCTTCTCAAGGTAGTCCAAATGATCATTGTGGATCTCACACCAACTCAAGGTAGGCCAATCGATCACTGTGGATCTCACATCTTCTCCAGGTAGGCCAAATTATCATTGTGGATCTCACATCTTCTCCAGGTAGGCCAAATGATCACTGTGGATATCACACTATCTCCAGGTAGGTCAAATGATCATTGTGGATCTCACACCAACTCCAGGTAGGCCAAATGATCACTGTGGATATCACACTATCTCCAGGTAGGTCAAATGATCATTGTGGATCTCACACCAACTCCAGGTAGGCCAAATGATCACTGTGGATCTCACACCTTCTCCGGGTAGGCCAAATGATCACTGTGGACCTCACACCTTCTCAAGGTAGGCCAAATGATCATTGTGGATCTCACACCAACTCAAGGTAGGCCAATCAATCACTGTGGATCTCACATCTTCTCCAGGTAGGCCAAATGATCAATGTGGACCTCACACCTTCTCAAGGTAGTCCAAATGATCATTGTGGATCTCACACCAACTCAAGGTAGGCCAATCGATCACTGTGGATCTCACATCTTCTCCAGGTAGGCCAAATTATCATTGTGGATCTCACATCTTCTCCAGGTAGGCCAAATGATCATTGTGGATCTCACACCAACTCAAGGTAGGCCAATCGATCACTGTGGATCTCACATCTTCTCCAGGTAGGCCAAATGATCACTGTGGATATCACACTATCTCCAGGTAGGTCAAATGATCATTGTGGATCTCACACCAACTCCAGGTAGGCCAAATGATCACTGTGGATCTCACACCTTCTCCGGGTAGGCCAAATGATCACTGTGGACCTCACACCTTCTCAAGGTAGGCCAAATGATCATTGTGGATCTCACACCAACTCAAGGTAGGCCAATCAATCACTGTGGATCTCACATCTTCTCCAGGTAGGCCAAATGATCATTGTGGATCTCACATCTTCTCCAGGTAGGCCAAATGATCATTGTGGATCTCACACCTTCTCCAGGAAGGCCAAATGATCACCGTGGATCTCACATCTTTTCCACGTAGCCAAATAATAACTGTTGATCTCACACCTTCTCCAGGTAGGCCAAATGATCACTGTGGATCCCACACCTTCTCCAGGTAGGCCAAATGATCACTGTGGATCTCACACCTTCTCCAGGTAGGTCAAATGATCATTGTGGATCTCACACCAACTCCAGGTAGGCAAAATGATCACTGTGGATCTCACACCCTCACTAGGTACATGTAGGCCAAATGATCACTGTGGATCTCACACCTTCTCCAGGTAGGCCAAATGATCACTGTGGATCCCACACCTTCTCCAGGTAGACCAAATGATCACTGTGGATCTCACACCTTCTCCAGGTAGGTCAAATGATCATTGTGGATCTCACACCAACTCCAGGTAGGCCAAATGATCACTGTGGATCTCACACCTTCTCCAGGTAGGCCAAATGATCACTGTGAATCTCACACCTTCTCCAGGTAGGCCAAATGATCACTGTTGACCTCACACCTTCTCAAGGTAGGCCAAATGATCATTGTGGATCTCACACCAACTCAAGGTAGGCCAAATGATCAATGTGGATTGCACATCTTCTCCAGGTAGGCCAAATGATCAATGTGGATCTCACACCTTCTCCATGTAGGCACAATGATCACTGTGGATCTCACACCTTCTCCAGGTTGGCCAAAGTATAACTGTGGATCTCACACCTTCTCCAGGTAGGCCAAACTATGACTGTCAGATTTTGTAAGCAGTGAAAATGCAATGGTCATGAGCTCATAAACCAATTCAACAACAAATGCTCTGGAAATCCCAAATTCCGACTGTAGTCTCATTCCATTGAGATGGTGGAGATACAGATCCAGGACTCAGAAAGACAGATACTTGATCCCCAATCTGAAAGCTTTTTTCAGCAATGCTGCCATGTCCCCACTACCTATGACCACAGTAACTTTGATCAGTGGGGATGTGTTTATCTGGCAGATCTGAATACCCTCAAGAAGACAGAGATATTGATGACGTTTCGAAGCTTACCAAACAGTTACACTAGGATTTGACGTGTTCCGACTGAACCCAACCTTGGCTGAAGAAGATGACACAGACTTTGATGATGAAGATCATGGAAATCAGTACATGAGATGACCAACTGGAAGCAACATCTGCTTGAAGAAACTGTTGGTTTTAGTGACGCCCTGAAACATTGCTAAAAAACTTTCACTGATCAGTACATTGCAATATTTTAACCAAACAAAATGTACGGTACAGAAGATTATCAAAACTGACAGAAAGTTACTGGAATAATTGCTCAATGCTGCCACTAGAAGTACTTTGGAAATTGTGAAAATTCTCCAGTAGGAAGCTTTCTTCAGTCCCAGTGTCTCTCGCCAATTCTGGAGGAGAAATTAATTCAACACCAATAGGCAGATCTGATGATATTTATGGCTGGGCTGACCACAACCACAAATAAACAACAATGGCAACATGAAGTCATGGTGTGCCGATAGGGTCTTTGAAAGCCTCATTGGTGTCTGACATTTGGTGACTATACACTTGTTGTTTCGTTTCGTAAATAGTGTGACACAAAAATACACATACAACAAGACTTGACATGGTATTTGGTCCATAGATTGGAGAGGGCTCCATCAAGGTAGTGACACGGTCATTAAGAATGGGAAAGAAACGGCATGAAGTCATGGTGTGCAAATAGGATCTTGGAAAGCCTCATCGGTGTCTGACATTTGGTGACTACACATGTATACGCAAGACAAGCTTGTCTTTTCGTAAATAGTGTGACACAACAACACAACAAGACTTGACGTGGTATTTGATCCCTAGATTGGAGAGGGCTCCTTCAAGGTAGTGACACGGTCAAAGAGAATGGGAAAGAAAAGGCCAATTCGAAAGTTCGTCGATAGACCCAGGTCTCACTCCTACAGGTATGGGCCAGTTTAAAGGAACAGGTTGCCTTGGATCGGTCTAGTTGGTCTTTGAAAAGCGTTTGTAACCGTTTGTTATAAAATGCATTGGTCAGAAAGATGTTTAAAAAGTAGAATACAATGATCCAAACACATTTGCCTCGAAATTGCGTGGTTTTCCTTTTACTTTGCGAATTAACACTGTCGACCATTTATGACTCCCATTTATTTGACTCCCATAAATGGCCGACCGTGTTTGTCGACGAGGTTAAAGGAAAACCATGCAAGTTCGAGTGATACCTGTGTGGATCATTGTTTTCTACTTTTAAAATATCTTTCTAATCATATGCATTCTTTAACAAACGGTTAAATATGCTTTTCAAAGACCAACCCGACCAATCCAAGGCAACGTGTTCCTTTAATGTCTTGAACAAAACTGATCTCAATTCCTTGATAGACGTCTTCGTAGAGAAGGGCAAGGAACTACTGGAAAGATAATGAACAGTAACAGGCGGGGATTCCTTGATGTTACTGTAGCCATGGTCCTCGAGGAGAGATGACGATTTGAGGAAACCATTGACTGCATAGAGGGATTACCTGCTCAGCTTATACTAATAATTTGGGGGCTAATCATCCTTATTCGCAGCTAAGAGCTGAATTGCAAAGGACAAGGCTACAACGTGTTTGAGAAGCAGGCATGCAAGGGCACCTTTGGCTGCCAGCAACCTCAACCCATTATGACCACGGAGCACAGCCAAGATCGAAAGTGTTTGATTTTTCCCGAGGGAGGAAAACCGGATGTTCTGGAAAACCTTCCTGGCACAGCAGAGAACCAAGGCACAACTCAACTCACATACGGCCTCGGCCGGGAATCGAACCGGGTCACCTTGGTTAGAGGCGAGCACTTTACGCACACGCCATGCCCTTACGTGACGCGACACAGCCTCCTACATACATGTCAGGGCTGTTGGAAAAAGAAAGTCTTTGAGAAGACCTTCCAAGTCTCACGCATTAGGGGTCTGTCTGTCTCACAGTCTAATGCATTGGGGCCAAAATTCATCGCATTGGGAATTTTTTTTTTTAAACAACGACAATGCATCAATTGCCATCACGCACGCACAATCTACAGAGTTTGCACAACCTTCAGATTGCAGGCAGTTTATCAGAATCATCCATTTGAGCTGCAGTTCAAATAGAGCGCAAATTTGCAGATTGCGCACGCTCTTGCTCTCCCAGCAGATGCAGCCGACACTTCGGCAGAGCACCAAACTCTATTGCACACAAGTGTGTCCCAATTCGTTAAGCAAGTTCAACCAATGCACTCCAAGAGCACTCGAGCATACACTCTGCACAACAGGCAGAAGTTGTGAGCGGAGGATTTGGGAAAAATAGCTCTTCATCATTTCAATAAAAATGTTAGGTCAAGTTGAACAGATTCGAACTAAGAATCTTTTTGTTAATATTGAATATTTCTTTCTACTCATTTACTTTTATTAATCAATTGCAAACTGAGTATTGAGTCAAAAAGCTTTCAGTATAGCTGGTCAATGATGTGGAACAATCTCCCTCCTGTCATTATTACAACCTAGGGAATCTGTTAAGGTTTTAGTTCCTGTATTATTAGGCTCATAAGAGTCTTCCTATTCCAAAGTTTTAAATTTGCTACGCTCTACTTGCTATAGGCCAACATGTACTTCAGGTTTATGTAAACAAAGTAGCTGCAGCCCAGGGGCTAAATTACTACAGTTTACAAAGTATCTCGGTACAATTACTCCTTAAAAATAGTTTACACATGTAGCATAGGACTACATATTACAGAAAACAAACATGCACACATAAAACAAGATTTTTGTTAAAATCAACTGCTTTATTCCTTTAGAAAAAAAAAAGCTAAGAGTAAAAAGACAGGGTTTTTTGACAGATCTTCCAGTTTCTGACAAAATTTCACTGAAAAGCCTTATTGAAATAACTACATGATTTTTTTTTCTTTTTTTGGGGGGGGGGGGGGGGGGTTATGCTGTGTTCGTAGCTGAACCATTCAATCGGGGCGATATACGTTTCGAAATGTTTACTTTGATGGGAATAATTAAACAGCTCCTTTCTATCTTATAATCTAACTTCTAAAATAAAGGATAGAAACAACTCAACAAAATCTATAAGAATATAATGTTGGTGTTAACAAATTCAGGGAGGAAACACAGAGTATCCTCCCCTTACCAGTTATCACGCTATTATGCCTTTTTCTTTGAATTGGGAAAAAAATAATGATGCCTTATATCAACCGATGCCCTAATTACCTTCTTTTGTTAATATGAAGTATGCAAACATATATTAAAACTTGATGGACATTGAAATGTTCACACTACACACCGATCTTCGATGACTTCAACTGGCCCCATTTGTTTTGAGTTTTTCCTGTTTTCACGGCAAACAAAAAGCATGGTTTCCCGGTGAAGCCATACATGGAAGAAACATCTACAGTGACTACAAGTGTTCTTTGAGACCTGTGTATGACTCTATAGCCAGCAGTTGTCTTCGTCTTATTCAAAATATTTTTTAATGAAATTTTAAAATTACCATGGTAATTTGCAAAAAATAGGGCCTAACAAAAATAAATAATTTAATAAAAAGTGTGAATAATCATTGGCTTTCAAATCTGATTTTTATTTATTTTGTTCCCCCTTTTTTCTCTTAAAATTTATAATAAAGCGTATAAATAAACAGTGATAATTGAATCAACAAGCTGATCGTTTAAATTTTAATAATATATTGATCGGAGGGTTAAAAAAAAAATCGCCAAAAATATTAGAAAATGATATAAGGCACATGGCTTCTTTAAGCCTCTGTATTTTTTTTCCAGAATGCTCAGCAAAATATTCAGTCCCATGATTTGATCATCATGAATTGTGAATTGAAATAGTGTTTGATGAAACTTTTTCGGTGGGCAAATATTTTTATATGGCCTCAACATTATGACATATTTTTGTATCTTGTAGACTAGAAATGCCTAAAATACCGAACTTTTTGCATTTACAAGTGCAAATATCCAGTGGAGCCTTACGTGTTTCTAAGTTTTGGTCAAGGGAGAGGAGACTCTTTGCTTGGAAAATAAAACCACACACATTTTATCTAGGGACTGTTTACATCGCGCACAGAGATGTAAAAGCTTTGCCACGATTTTAGGGACACCTCGAAAACAGGACCTCCTACGGTACACATTGTGGTCTCGTGTTTACGAACAATCATGGCTGTCATCTCAATGGAAATCCAGTGCACGGTCGTGACACTGCAGTGGCAATAGTAAAATAGCACAACGTGCCTCGTTCACAGGGTAAACAACAATATTCATAAACTTACCTGTCATCGGGATTGATGAAGCGAGCCAATTCATAATGAGCACACACAGCCGAGTGGTGATGCTGATGCTTGCAGTGCTGCAGTGATGGTAATGTAGTTATAACATAGAGGAAGAGAATTAGAACGAGAACATCATCTGATCTTGATGTACTGAAATGACTGCTAGTACATGTATCTCTCTCTTGTTTCCTCCGATCCGTGGTTCCACCAGCAATTTTGATGCTGTTTGTTAACACATACTCGTCCCCGTGTGTTGATTGACAGTGTAGTCTGCTGTGTGGGACACGCACCGACTAGACTGTAGACTGTATTAAAAACACGGGATGCGTGCTAGCTAGCTCAATCCATCCATCCATCGCTCTACGTACTAGACTTGGTTTCCAAATCTGTGATCGTGGTTTTCAGCTGATACATTATTTGCTGAAACAGCGCCCTCCGTCATACAGCGCCCTCCGTCATTAGCCTTCGACATGAGATTTGCGCGTTAGAGCGGGTGATAGCAAATCATGAGAGAAATAACCGCAATCTATGACTTGAAATCAAGTACTGCTAGGCTGCCTGCATATTAATATGCTGCATGCTAGAGTAGTTAGTCTTAAAGTGAAGACGTCGCAACTTGTCGGTAATCGATATTCATAGACATACCTATAGACGACCAACAGGGGGTGCTTAACCAATTAATGAATGTTGATTTTCTGAAATCATAATAATTTAATCAGCGTCAACACTTTTTAGTTTAGGCTAGAGGCAGTTCTCAATTTGTTTTCCTCTTCTAAATGTTCAGGAGATATTAACCTATTGATTTTAACATAGATGAAGAATCAAATTGCATATCACAAATCCTTTTTCTGTTCTCATTTCCGAAAATGATTATGAAGAATCAAATTGCATATCACAAATCCTTTTTCTGTTCTCATTTCCGAAAATGATTTGGCGGCGTACATTATGGTATTACCTAACTATAGAGCCTACAATGCCACTTGTCAACAACCGAGAGCACAAGGAAAGTTTGTTATATTGATTGTGACTTGAGTTGATAAAGGAAACCGGGTTCGTGCGAAAGTAATTTGAATGACTTTTCTAATTATGGGAAGAAATCGTTAGAATATGTACACAAAGTAATTACAATTTAGCAAGATTTTCACTTTCTAATTTTCACCTTTAAGTTTTTAATCAAACTTAAACATTATGGCCTTAAAACAGGGCGTAGTTGTTAAAATAATTGTTAGCATATTACTTGGTAACGAGTGTAGAGCTATACACAAAACGTAAAAATGGATACCTCTGCATGAGTAACGAAATTTTATAGAGAAGGGGTAATTTACACAAAACTGTATACCCGATGGTCTGATATTAAACAGGTAGAATAACAATGTTCGAGACAATAGATTTCAACCGGAAATCTCAGTATGAAGAGATTCAAAAGTTCCGTTTTGACGTCATCCGCGTCAATCCCTGACCCGGGAGTTTTTAGAGTGTACTACACTTATCTCATTTGGACTATTCCACAACTGGGTTATACTTTAATGCTTTGTTCTTAAACTTCTAAACATGATGCGTGGTCCACGTTCACACTGTTCCATTCTCCCATTAAAGGAACATGTTGCCTTGGATTGGTCGAGTTGGTCTTTAAAAAGCGTTTGTAACCGTTTGTTATAAAATGCATATGGTTAGAATGATATTTTAAAAGTAGATGTAATGATCCACACAGTATCGTAGCGTCATACGTTATCGACCCTCATATGTTTTCGGTCCCCAACTTTGATTCCCGTTTACCGCGAAATTGTGCAAGCTGCACCGGTGACAGAAGCTATGCAGTTTACTCATGGTCTGTATTTTCATCAGGCTTAATCATGCTGAGAATAAAGTTTCCTGTCGTTGGTTATGCTCAAACATTTATAAAATGATTGATTTTTGGTACTAATCACTAGTGCATTATTATGCCAACATTCAAATGAGTCAAAGAAACATCATCCAACCTCGAAAAATCAAAACAAAATTACTATCTGCGAGATTGAGTTTCATTCTGCTTTAGTCACTAGATGGATCACGTGAGGTGGTTACTATTTGGGATTCTATGGTGTGCAAATGTGGGGAAAATATTAAAATATTTTAAGTGAAAATGACAACAATTTTTTTTTTGATTTACTGCATACTGTAATAAATTTCGATATGCGTAATAAATATTAAGTCTACATTAAAGAGAAAATATCATAGATTGGTTTCTTATCTCCTTAAACCAAACATTATTGGTCTGAAATGGGGGGGGACGGATTGTTATGAAGTGTTTTTGCTTCAAGGGGGTGAGGTGTTTTACTTTCATGCCTTATGATATCTCTGGATTCTAATATAGTAGCCATAATGCCTTGGGACAAAAATGTAATTAAATTTGTTAAGTAGTAATTGAATAATATTTTTGATTTATTTTGCGCGTCATACTAGCTTCTGAATATTCAATAAAATACCAACCAATGAGAGGTGTGAAAACATATGACGTTGCTCCAATGTCGTGCATGCATAAGCACTGTTAATGGTGGACTGTCTCTCGCAACGTAAAACCAAAACTTTAAAAATTTCAACACACCATGAAGGGTAAGTGTTATTGTTTAAAAAAATGGATAGATGATTTGAAGAAAAAAAAATTAGTTTTTTATTGTGAACAGTTTTCCTGTTATCCTACTGAAAACACTTGACACCGGGATATGACTCGAAATTGCGTGGTTTTCCTTTTACTTTGCGAACTGACACGGTCGGCAATTTATGGGAATCACAAATTTGACTCCCATAAATGGCCGACCGTGTCAGTCGACGAGGTAAAATGAAACCACGCTATATTTCGAGTGATACTTGTGTGGATCATTGTATTCTATTTTTAAAATATCTTTCTAACCATGTGCATTTATAACACACGGCTAGTATGGAAAACTTCCGGACATTTTGCTCACTGAAGTCCGTCACGCGGGGCTTAACACGTGAAACTCATGGCCAAATATGGCCCTCCCCATGAACTTCTCCCTGCTGGCGAAAACTGCTGCTATGTACCAAACCAACTTTCGGTACGATATTTTTTCTTAATATATGCACCTCGAGAACATAGGGCCTTTTTGGATTGAAAAACTGCTAAAAACGCTCAAAAGTGAAATACCTATATGGAGGTCAACTCAGTTTTCCCGGGGTTTGCTCACTAAATTGAACAGCACCGCCGTTCCATTCAAATTACACAACTGGATCGCATGTCTAATTAAACTAGAGAAAATTCTCTTTCCAGTGATATAGGAATAATTTTGATTGGTCTAGAGGAATATAGGGCCTTTTTCGATCCAATTGTTGAGCTCCTCTCATATCTGAAGACGTGACCCGTAAATGAATATGTAGTAGTTAGTATAGTCCGGCTCCATTGGTTTCCCGTATGCAGGCAACGACCTCACTTGTTGTACTGGGCACTAGCCCAATACACTCATGCTTCCGTCCACGTGAACGACGAAGCGAGTGTTTTTTCGTCGGCGAAATCGCGAAATATACTGCTTCAATCTCAGATTTGTTTACAAGTATAAAAGGATTTTTATGTGTGTCTTTAAAGACACTGGACACTGTTGGTATTGTCAAAGACCAGTCTTCTCACTTGGTGTATCTCAACATATGCATAAAATAACAAACCTATGAAAATTTGAGCTCAGTTGGTCGTCGAAGTTACGAAATAATAATGAAAGAAGAAAAAAACCAAAAAACCCTGTCACACGAATTTGTGTGCTTTCAGATGCTTCATTTCGAAACCTCAAATTAATTCTAAATCTGAGGTCTCGAAATCAAATTTGGGAAAATTACTTCTTTCTCGAAAACTGCATCACTTCAGAGGGAGCCGTTTCTCACATTGTTATCTACTATCAACTTCCCCCTATTACTCGTTACCAAGTGAGGTTTTATGCTAATAATTATTATGAGTAAGTACCAAAAAAGGGGAAAAAGGGTCAAGACCGGGATTCGAACCCAAATTCTGTTGATAAAACAACAACAGAGCTTGGGTCTGGTGTTTGTAAAACATAACGAAAACGATAACATAAAACTTTAACATGCATTTTTCCGTTGATAACATTTTATTGCTCTTTATAGTCTTTAGTCAAACACACATTATCAAATCTAAAACAGCGTATGTTATGACAAAATTATTAAACTGAGTTCAACTGAGTTAAAGGCAGTGGACACGTTTGGGAATAATATTGTCTAAGACCAGTATTCTCTCCTGCATAAAATAACAAACCTGTGAACATTTGCGTTCAATTTGTCATCGAATTTGCAAGAGAATGATGAAAGAAAAAGCACCCCTGTTGTATTATAGTTTGTGTTCTTTCAGCAGATGCATTAAATGAAAGGCTTCAGGCCTGAAGTATCTTGTTATTTGAGTGAGTCAACAGCTCTCCATTGCTCGTTACCAAGTAAGTTTTTATGTTAACAATTTTTTTGAGTAATTAACAAAACTGTGTAACACTGCCTTTTAAACTGTTAGTCCGAGTAGATTATTCACAGCGTACAGAATACTTATTCTATTTCGCATTAAATTTCTGAGAAGAAAGTAATTTGTACCCATTTAACAACCCTGTTTGTGAACTGGAATCAACAGTACATGCAAAGGGTGTCATCAGACACTTTTTTTACAGTCGTGAAAAATTTGAAGCTTCCCAGTTGTCCGCAAACTTCCTGACAATTTTTGAGACTGTGCAAAAATATCGTACAATCTACGAGAACGCTTTGTACAGCAGGAGAACTTGGTAATTGAACGGAACTTATGGGAATCGAACAACGTTGTTCAGCATATATTTGCACATAACGATTGCACATAACTCCCAAATATTTGTCCGAACTTTAAACGTTGCCCTGAAATCGTTTAGTGAAAGAAAACTGTCATTGTCGTCTAAAAGATAATACAAGGTATTTGACGAGGTAGCCCCGGCTAGTGCTTTCTGATTAGACAAGAAGTTGACGCAACCAGGTTTTTTAACCATTTTTTAAAGCATAATAAGCTCTGACACCATTCTTAAAACCCAAATACTGTAGTCTTGGATAATCTAATTTCTAGAAACACGATCTATACATTTACAAATAAAATTGTAGAACATAACATTTAAATCCTTCACCATTGTAAGAGGGTAGAAATGGTTAGGATAAGATACACTCATTGCAACGCTACAACAGCGAAATTAATCATTTTGTTAACTGGTGTACAGAAAATTACCTTGTAATTAATGTGAATAAAACTAAGGAATTGGTAATTGACTTCAGAAAGAGGGGCCACCCATACCAGCGCTTACCATAAATGGACGGCCAATTGAAAGAGCATCGGAGTATAAGTACCTTGGAACTGTTATAGACGATAAATTGAAGTTTGATAAAAACACAAGTTGTACAACTAGAAAATACGTCAACGTTTGTATTTTCTCTGAAAGCTTAACTCCTTTGGCGTAGATAACACCATTTTAGAACTGTTTTACCACACTATTTTACAAAGTGTTTTATCTTTTAGCCTTATTTGTGTTAATGGAAACATGCTATCTCGAGACAAACAATCTTTTTTAAAAGTAGTTAAGCAAGATAGAAAAATAACCAGAGTCGAACTACAAAGCCCAGAGGCACTCTACCATGACCAAGTTTGCACTAAAATTAACATGATCCTGTCTGACCCATCCCATCCCATGTACCCTAAGTTTTTATCAAGTCGCCGGCGGGAGGATCGCCTTTTACAACGTAGAATTAGGACACAATGCTACAACAAATCCTTTGTCCCTACTGCAATCCGTTTTTACAATGGCCCTTAAGTCTGCTGTGTTTTATGCGTTGTCGGTTTTAAGGACCACTCTTGTGTACATTTTTCCTTGTATATAAATATTGCTGTGCATAATTTTAATCCATGCTAGATACATATTTTTATACCTGATATTCTTAATTAATATTTATATCTATCTGTTTGTTGTTAAATAATTTTAAGCGTTTTTGTCTGTACTGTTTGAATCATGGCCAGTTTTAATTTCCCCAGTGTGGGATAATAAAGTTCTTATCTTATCTTATCTTATCTTATCTTAAAAATAGCCGTAAATTTACGGCGTTTTACCTGGCAGCTAGGGTGCCAGGTAAAGTGTTGTAAATTTCACGGTGGAAGTTTTGTAAACTACCCCTTCAAGACACAATTTACAAAACCTTCACCGTGAAATTTACGGCACTTTACCTGGCACCCTAGCTGCCAGATGTGCCGTACATTTTACTGATATTTTTTACAGTGTATGAACGTTTGGACAGCAAAGGTGACTTTTAACCCTTATTCTCCCCAAAACATTGAGATTCCGTCCTAAGACCATGAGTTTTCTTAATTGTAATAAAAAAAAAAAATTATAGTTTGACAAAACCATGGAAACCAGGTCTGTCGAATAGTTAACACACAGTATTTTAATTGTCTCGTTGGACCATCCCATTTAACATTTAGAACTATACACAGTCTCTCAGTAGAACCTTTGTTTTACCCAATCCATACTGCATTGTCTTGTCAAGGTTGACACGTAATAACCCTGACATTTTTGGGACAGTTAATTGGGAATCTGAAATTCCACATCACCTACCACAATACTCTGACCATTCTGATTATTACATAACATCATTGGCAAACTTTCGGCACACAGAAGGGCACAAGTACGGGCTTAGCCTGTGACCTTGTCTGCAACACGCTCGATATTAAATAACTCAGAAACAAATACACTATAACTGAATAAATGCATTTTATAAAAACAACGTGAATATATCTTTTGATAGATGGTCAAATATCCAAAACCAAATCGAATCAAACAAGAAAACCTGGTACACTGTTGATCTTGGTAATAAAGTTATAATACCATTTTTCTGGGTTACCGAAATTTACCAAAATAATAACTCAAAGAACGAACAAGAAAGCACAATAAGTCTTAAAAAAAAAACCATATAAGGTTCACAACTAAAACCGTCTGCGATCGTAATTGGTCAGGAGTAAGGAATTCACCGCGAAACTCAAATATTCATATTCGCAAGAGTATTCGCCATGCACAGTGTGAGAGCAGCATATCATGCCCGTCTACATGAATGACATCATACTTAAAATCAGCTTCAGCATCAATCTCTCGAAAAGAATAAAGCTTCTTGCAAAAATTCCTTGCTTTCTGTAAGAATGTCATCACTTCGAGTTAATGTACTACGAATATTATTATCGTTAAGAATACAGCTGATACATTTGTTTACATGCTTTTTCAAATTGAGAAAGTATTTTGAAGGTTTTCTCCATGCTCCATCAAACGATACGATGTCATAATACATACACATTTTGCGACGTAGAAACAATTGGTGTAAAAAAATTACTCCAATTGCTAAAATGTAATCTGATTGCTAAACCGTCAAAGAATGAACAAAACACATTATTCTAAATCCATAAACTGTAAGTTTATACCATTATTTGTATTGAACTACAGATCTGACTGATTTCTTTGTTCCTCTTCTTTGTAAAGCGCTCCGTTCTTCGTGGGGCGATTATTTTCAAACAAGAAAACCTGGTACACTGTTGATCTTGGTAATAAAGTTATAATACCATTTTTCTGGGTTACCGAAATTTACCAAAATAATAACTCAAAGAACGAACAAGAAAGCACAATAAGTCTTAAAAAATCCATATAAGGTTCACAACTAAAACCGTCTGCGATCGTAATTGTTCAGGAGTAAGGAATTCACCGCGAAATTCAAATATTCATATTCGCAAGAATATTCGCCATACATAATTATTGTTATTATTATTATTGTTGTTGTTGTTGTTGTTGTTGTTGTTGTTGTTGTTGTTGTTGTTGTTGTTGTTGTTGTTGTTGTTGTTGTTGTTGTTGTTCTTTCAAGAGGACTGAATGTATACAACTATCCCGTTTTGCTCGCAACTGCACAACCGAGATGTGGAGCACCTTGGTTAGTATGGAACCAAACTTGAATTTAACATTCAGTTAAGGATAATGTTAAATTTGCATCGGGGATATACAATGTTATTTGTTTTTACCTTCACACCGATGCGTGAAAGCACTGCTAGTCTTCCCCGAGTCATGTGAAAAAACATCCCCCTATTACTTGGATGGGATTCGAAGCCACACCGTTTGTCATTCTAGTACACATGTCTTACCAATTTCCATGCACTAGACCAACCGTACGGGCATACAGCTCGATCCTAAACTAGCAGCTACCGCAACTATTGTTAAACACATCGGCAGATGGATAAAACCAAATTATATTAATAAGCTGAATGTCAATTATACCTCTGTATAATTCGCCCATGTAGGCTTACGTCACTACTTGTGTAATTTAATATTCATCAGATGTAAATTTATCCTCAATTAAAATCCACACCGCTATTTGCCTTTAATTTTCAGGGTCATTACCAAACGTTATACAGACCATTAAGTGCCTCAAGAAAACTCTTACTTTTTATCATTCTACAACATTCTTTAACAAAATCTAAATAATTGGTATAGTCTAAAATGCTTATTTTATATTTAGTGATTGGCATTCTGGTAGAAAACGAATCAAAATATATATTGTCCCTCCGCCTTCTTTAAGTTTACTTGCGAATAAATCATACGACACAAAAGAGACAAAATTCCGACTGCAAACCAACCAAGGTTGGACGATCTGGTTCTAACATCTTACTTTGACTTGTCAATGAAATATTTCATTGAATACCAATCCTTCTGACTGTCCATGCCGAGATGTTGACGAAGATTATCATCTGTGAACTTCATTTTAAGAGTACACAGTTTTCTTCCATCGATGCCTTTGGTGATGAAGTTGGACACAACATCCCGGTCAACTTCTAGATACTTCAGCAGTTGCACAATTTCATTCATATTAAAGGATCCAACATTACCATCATGAGGTGCTACATAATACAATCACAAGTATAGAAATCAAGATTTATTATTCATGCATAGGCAGGCTCACCATTAGCCTGAACATCTGACGTCACACTAAGAGGCTCGTGAATAACGCCAGAGACCGGCTTTCCAGCCGGCGTGTACATTCACCTTTGACCTGCATTCATTTCACATAGAGGGTCAGTCAGTGCGCAAGGGTCAGAAAACCCCTTCATTTCATTTGTTGGATATTCATGACCGTCGAGGCTATGAATATATAATGAGCTCGGAGGACGCATTTTAAAAAATCCAATTCGGGAGTATTAAATACTGTAACAGACAAAAACTTTCATAAAACGGAGAAATAATGGTTTATTGTACCTACAAAAATTATTTCATAATTTTATGTATCCAAAAATAAGAAATATGAGACAAAAAACATTACCCTCTTTGTGCAGAAATAATGGTCTTCAAAAACGTCATCTTTTTAATATTTAACCAAATTGTGCAGAAGAATTTTATAGATGGACTGCTAGGTGCGTTCGTTAAGCTTCCCTTGGTCGACCCCGGTGTGTGGCGGTTTTTTTTTCCAGGACGAACGTGGGTAATCATCTGCACACGTTCGTCCTGTGGCGGATGTGATAGGAGTGTAGTTTGGGCATGGAAAGCTCATGCACGTTTATCCAATGATATCACTGGATCTGAATAGCAGGTGCATACCTGTCATTATCCTTGACAGGGGCCCAGTCTATAGCTCATCACCACAAAGAACATTCATTTAGTGCCCTCTTGTCATTCGTCCTATACGGAGCCAATAATAATAACTACGTCAATAACCACAGAGCTAATAGTAATACGTAAAATGCTAGGTGTAATTAATTTCAAATTTTGGTAAAGTGAGCTCATGACTGAACATAGTGTAAATATATAGTTGTTGTGGAGTGTACTATGCCTTACGATTGAAAATATCACCAGGTTTCTCATAGTCACCGTCATCGTCACTGCCTGAGCCGCCTTCAGCTGTTGGGACATAGAAACAAGTCAAGCTTTTTACGGAATATTAAATACGAAGACCCATGTCACGAACACGGACAGCAAGTTGAAAAGGTATACATAATTAAAGGCCTTCAATTATTTCGTTCTTTTGATTCATCATCGGTGTATGGGTAAAAACAAATAGTTGAATGTTAGTTAAATTATTCAAATCATTCATCAATTAGGCCCACAAAAAATAAAAACAACTATCTCTTAATGTTTATACATTTTAAACGTAAATTACCAGCCTTTTGGGAATACCTTTTGGTATGATTATCAGCCAAGCAAAGAAGGCCTGATATAATTGAATGCAAGAATTTGCTCTTTCGTTCTTTATCAAACAGTCAAGTTACCAATATGAAAACGGTCATAACTCGTAAACTGTTTTGCCGATTTAAACTAAATTTTAGTCAATGTTACCATCTTGTAGTCATTACAAAATACTTATCCCTATTTGATTAGCTGTTTGCAGCTAATGCTCCATTATCCATGTAGGGTGAAAACATGGTTTGGCCTGTTGTCGTCAGTCAGCAGCGGGTCAGTTTATTGTAAAACAATTAATTGTCTGTTACACTTTAAATGTATTAAATGTATTTCATCTATCTAGGAATATTCACAATTTATTTTGCAAAAGGTTCTCTGACGGTCAGGTAGTTGTCAATCTATAAACGTTTTACAAATTTGCTTTGTATCCTAATTTGTTCACACTTCAAAAACCGGGGCGTTAAAATTACAACCATGGTTGTTGTCACATGTTTATACACAGTTTTTGGCCAGTGGTCACCTATCGGTCAGTATTGGTTATTTCATGAATATTTGACCTCAATCCCACATTCTGTAGCCGACCTGAGGCTTGGTCCAATGCTTCATTGGCTCAAATGGATACAAGTATCAATCTGGAACGTATGCTTGAAAAGCTCGATGGACGACTGATGACCAATGACCAGAGTAAAACACGTTTACTGTGCAGTGGAATGAGTGGAACTTTAAAGCATCCTTCAATAACGAGATTGTGGAATACGGTGCAACCAGTGAAGCGACAGCCAGGGAATCATATTGGGATGAAACGATTTTGTTTCAAATATCAAGTAATATGAAGTGATATAGTTGATGGCTTGGGACTGGCATCCCCAATAAACACTTAACATTAATAGGTAGGTCGCCAATTTAGGGCTAGATAGCTCAGTTGGTAAAGCGCTGGCGCGTGAATCCGGAGGTCGTTGGTTCACTCAAATTCCACTCAATTGATTTGATGCAATCCCAATCAATACAGTCAGGTTTTCATTTTGTCCCCTCTAGATTGATTGAGTGTGTGAACCCAATTTGCAGACTTAAATTAGCGAGAATACTTGTAATACTTACGTGGTAGTCTGGCTTGTTCGTAACTGCCCCTCCCGCCTACTCTTCTCTCGATTTTTTCCTCAATTAACTTGTCTAAAAAAGGCAAACCAGACAAAATGCTAAAGCTACTTCAACAGCAATGTAATCATCATACACAGCCCACACAAAACATACAAAAACTGATGTTGTGTATTCATGAGCATTGAATTAGTTTGGAGACCCCTGATGAGGCATTAAATATGGGTCATTCCATGTCAGACCATCAAACCTCGTGTCTTCCGATTTTGTTAAAAATTGCTGTGCTTGTAGGTCGTAATGAGCAATGGATGCACACAAATTTTTAGTCCGATCGGACTCTGTGGTTAGGGCAGAAACCACTTAAATTTGACTTTTTGGGGGTAAATACCACCTTTTTGGTAAAAATAATATGTCACATATATGCAAATTTGGTATCAAAATGATGAGAATTGCATGCTCAAGTCATTTCTTTTGTCAAAAATAATTGTTTCTGAAATGTAGGTCATGTAAGCTTTAACATGTTATCGTGACCTTTGATCACGTTTTGAAATAATGTATCATTCCAAAATTAACGAAAAAAAAATCACTTGATAGAGCATGTCTTCCTCTATCAGAATCCACAAAGCAACAACTGGGCTCTTCAAAGTTTATAACTTTATGACTACTTTTGTGCAAGTCACTGTTGACGACAAATTCACAGTGACATGATTTGCTGATAAATGTAGAACTCGATCCTTTATCAATAGTACTACAGACTATTTTGCATCAAGGTTTTTATTATCGTTAGCCGAGCTTACATTTGACTTGTTTGAACTCAATCCCACATTGCTGACGGGAGGCTTGGTCAAATGCTTCATTGGCTCAAATGGATACAAGTTTCAATCTGGAACGTATGTTTGAAGGACGACTGATGACCAATGACCAGAGTAAAACACGTTTACTGTGGAATGAAGGACTATAAAGCATGCTTCCATAACGAGATTGTGGCACACGGTATACCAACCAGGGAAGCGACAGCCAGGGGATCACAATGGCATGAAACTATTTTGTTGCAAATATCAAGTAATATGAAGTGATATTAGTTGATGGCTTGTGACTGGCATCCCCGATAAACATTTTACATTAAAAAAAAAATGTTTTAAAGACTGGATTCACTTTGTATAAAATGATAGTTTTAAATGCAGAGATTGTCATTCTTGGGAAGCTATGTGTATAATGCATTACAGCGTAAACATTTGCATTTTGTCCCCTCTGATTAGTGCTGACATAAAACATGACTGAGCTGCCAAAGGAATAAATATTGGAGTGTGTGAACCCAATTTGCAGACTGGAATTAGCGAGAATACTTGTAATACTTACGTGGCTGTCTGTGGCTGGTCTCGTTTACGCCCTGCCCTCCTCCTCTTCTCTCGATGTTTTCCTCAATTGAATTGTCTAAAAAAAGCAAACAAGATAAACTGCTCTGAATAGCTTCTTTAACAGCAATGTAATCATACACAGCCCACACAAAACATACAAAAACCGATGTTGTGTATTCATGAGCATTGAATTAGTTTGGAGACCCCTGACGAGGCATTAAATATACGGAGCTCCGGGAGTACCATCTGAAATGTTGAGATCCTTGGATAATGTACCGCAGGGTGACGACGTCTTAAAGTAAGAGGGCAGCATCATAACATGATTTATCACAGGATAACGACTTCTTAATATTATTTATCTCAGGATGACGACAACCTGAAAAGAGGATGCTGTCTTCCCAAAAGTATTAGGTTCTCAAAATGTTGAGGATGGGATCATCCAAGATGAATTATCTCGAAAAAGTCAAGCTAATGTTCATGATGTCGACATCCTTTAACAAAATTGATAAGCGGAAAAATTCATAAATGAGGGTCTCCCACATCCGGATTTTTGTTGTTTATCTTATCTTGTTTTATCAAATTTGTTTTCCCATTTTTGCAATCATTGGTTTTGTCATCTGTTCAGTTTTTAACTGCTAGGGCCACCCAGCTGGTTTATTCCATAGTGGGGTTTCAATGTATAAGAGGGTTCCCACAACACCCTGTGCATCTGTTTATAGTGTCTTTTAGTGGTTTATCTAATATATATTTTTTATTTATTGCCGTCTTCTTTTATAATGTTCCTATTTACCCCGTGGTGGTGCAATTTTATGTCATTTATCTGTGCAATTTTTATCAATATTGTTACCTTGATATGCCACATTATTCAGCTTCGTGCTGCCAGTTTTTTTAATTTTTATAAAATGAATGAATGAAAATGAAAATGCGAACGAAGGAAGACAAAAATTTTACTTTTGGATGTCGTCATCCCGAGATGAATCATCTCAGGATTTTATCATTTTACGTTTATGGTGTAATCATCACGGGTTATTATCTGAGGAGCTCAACGTGTCGGATGGCACTTCCAGAGCTCCGTAATTACAAATATTAAAACCCAATACATTCATTATCACAGTCAATCCTTAAAAAAACAACACGCAAAAACATTCCTATAAGGAAGAATGGTAAATTTCTGGTTTCCGAAATTTAAACAATGAGGTGCCTGCTTACGTTCAAGTTCAATGGACACTTCTGCCTCGTGAATCAAGCATGACTAAAACGATCGTCCAAAAGTGGAATATATAACCGTTCACTGCAATTACTCACATTTAATAAAACATAATAACATTGATGCCATCTCCCAACTCTTGAAATGTTGAAATTCTGGAAGTCCTAATATTAAGGGACCATTGGCCCGGACGCGCGGCCGGACATTTGGGCTACTGACTAAAGGCTCCATGACTAAACTGCCATCTCACAGAGGACAAATTCACAGTGACATGATTTGCTGATAAATATGGAACTCGATCCTTTATCAATAATATTACAACTTATTTTGCAGAATTTTGCGTTTATTGCGGAAATGGGTATTTATAGAAAGACCGAGCGCCTCAGGTTTGCCTAAATGCCCCGGGTTAAAAAGCATGAGCTCCGTATCGAGAACTGACGTGGACTCAAGTCCCGATCCTGATGTGCCATTCTCGGGACCACAACAATAACTACATTTTGACGCCGGCAAAGGCGAACTGCTACGCGACTTGTTTGCTAGTTTGCGCGATATATGCTTAGGGACCTCTCACACGAGAACGGGATTTGAATCAAGTCTATCAAACAGGCAAAGAATAATCCTCCCTTCAAAATATGAACATATACACCCCTCGTTCACAAGATTTCATGCAAGAGTAAGCGCCTTTTGGGTAGGGATTCACGCCAAACAATAGACATCAACAACATTGGACTTTGCATAACTTGGGTAAACAATCTGTTGGACCCGGAAATAAATGAACCTGCAAACGTTTACAGTTATTCGGGTTGTTAATGGCTGTGTGTGCGTCGTTGCTATTACCACTAGTAGTTTTATACTGATTATGTTTGATGACCAACCCACATAGTCTAGACCAGATTTCCAAAAAGGGCTCTAGTTAAGGAAGTGAGCGGCATTTTTGAGTAAAAGTTGGTAACATACCTGATTTAACTAATTTGGGGGTGTTGAATCCGAAAATGGTGGATACCACATTTTACGAACCAATCTAACTGTTGTGGGCTAACAATTGAAAAAAATCCAGTTAGTTTGTTTGTTGGCAGTTTAACACATTGTTAGTCGTGTTTGTACACACGGACAAATTTCACACAAGAAGACGATAGTAAGATTCAGAAACAAAGGACAATAACATATGTATCCCCTCCATTGATAAAACAATCCGCCCCTCTCTTTTCAGCTGGGTGTGAAGAACAATTTTGTGTACATGTTCGTGGGGCCATAATTTTAGCGTTCAATGGCTCCCGTCTCTTTCGTACTTGGATCACATAAACTTTGAGACCAGTGACTTCTATTAGAAAAAATAACGGTCTGTAAAACGCTAGACTTGATTCAAGTCCCGTTCTCGTGTGAGAGGTCCCCAAGCGTATCCGCCGTGGAAGCAATACAGCTATTGTGGTTCCGAGAATGGAACAGGTTGGGGACTGCAGAGCATCACAAAACAATAGTTTGTTGGAGTCAACCTTTAAAGCAAAAATCAATACATTATAAAATTAATAGGCAAAGTAAGAACTTTAGAACACTACTATCACACGGGAAGTTGGTCATAAAGATAGTTCGTGACGAGCATTCCATATTTACCTAGCCAAGTTCCCTTTTTGATAGATTTAGGAGCTTTCTTTTTGGTGAATGAAAATCTATTGAGAATCCCAGTAGTAGTTTCATGAGTGACCAGACCACGTTGTCTGATCTCAAGGTGAGGTTACAATAATATTCTAGGAATTGTCAGGTGACCAGGTCGGCATAGGCTACTTTCAGTTGTTTTTATTCATGCGTCTTGGATTTGTTGAGTTCTAATGTTCCTGTCAGTTTAACCACTTGGATGTTTCTGTTGGGTATTGGCCATGAAAATGTCGGGACGAGTTTGAAAACAATAATATTAGCCGCAAGCTGGTGCCCCAAAGCCAGGCATATCGGAGAATCTCTGGATGTTCATTGGATTTAGGCCAATGGCTTTAATGTGTTAAACAAGTCGGTAAATCCTTCTTGGTTGAGAAATATGCAAAAAGGATTCGGGATACGGTGAAGAGTTTCTCGGTTGCCGCACAGTTTACAATTTGTTTGGGCTCTTTTGCCTCATTTGTTGAGACTGCTAAATATTAGTATTGATACATTAGTGTGAAGCTAATTTCATACGGAGCAATCCGCATCTTTTACTACCTTATTGGGAGAATTCCCTTTCACTGAAACCTTATTTCGACAATGCCTGTGTATCCGAAAGAAATGTGTTCTCCGACGTAAATAATGAAACAGGTTATACTTACAAGGATTCTCAGTCCCCAGTGACTCTGGTGCATGCCGGGTCTCATCAACCTTCTTTTCATGTAGGCCTACCTTGATGAAGTTCGGTATCCGTCTGCTAAGAATAATTGCAGATAACAATATTGTAAAATGCAGCCCCCCCCCCCCAAAAAAAAAAAAAAAACCACCCAAAAACAACCAGCATAAGAAGGGTTGTATTCGTATTTGGCCCGGGTTGTTCCCCCTCAAATAAAATCCCTGTTTCGCATTTTCAATTTTTACCGAATGTTCGTTTGTCAGTTCGAATGTGGCGTATGCAAAAACCTAGAAAAAGCAATTGCCATTTTTAATGAATACGGCCCATTATTCCTGAAAATTCTTTGTGGAGTGCAATGGCTTACTTAATTGAACTTCATAATCAGTAAGCTTAGTTCATACTTAAACTATTATTATTTAAAACAACAAAAATCTAAATCGTTTAAATTGCCTTTCAGCTGAAAAGCAGCTCAAGCAATGGCTCCCCAATAATCGAGAAGGACATCTCACAAGGAAGAAGAGAAAGCCAACAACTTGTTCATTTTATGAAAATAGTTTCCTCTTTACATGAATACACACATTGGAAGGACAAGTATGACGACATTGGGCAATTTTGCCAATATTTGGAATTTGCGCACGTTTGTTTAGCTTAATTAATGTGTCTTTTGAAAACAAGGAAGTACTCAAGAAAATGGAAATTGCACAAGGAAGTGAATTAACTATTATTTCAGAAGTCAATGGTGTACCATCGCTTCACGGCCTGCCTATAACAGTTGTAGTGGAAAGTATTTATATCCGTACCAAAACACCGACGTGCAATCATCCGAAAGTTTGCTGCACCTTTTGTTGTATTCGGCTGTTGTAATTTAATGGGTTGAAATAAAAACCTTCTCTTACAAATGTATTGCATGTAGTTGAACCGTTGTATTAATGATTCAAAAGGAATTACCTTTGAGGGAATCAGCAGTATTTTGTTGAGTTTCCACAGTGGTGTCACTGTCTCCCCCCCCCCCCCCCCCCAAGGGAAGATACTTTGGTGAAAACATATTGTTCAAAGCAAGCAATAAAACGTGTAATTATGGCAAATATGAAGACATAAGTTTAGTTTGATACTCGCAGCTGTGGGTTTACGGGCGTGTGCCGTGTGCGTAAGGTGAAAACTTGCATAAAAACGACCGACCACTTTTACAACCGACTCAACATTTTCATACTTAGCAGTCGAACCTATGGAAACAACAAATAAAATTTACAATACTTACTTAAAAAATGAGTTGGGTGAGCGACTTTTTTGGGGCGGAGATGACAGTGACGTTTCCCCACTATTTTGTGACAGGGGTGAAGGTCGAGGCTCTGGCAATGACGGTGACAATGGACTTTTTGAAGGCAGCATCGGCGGAGTTTCGTCTTTTCCTTCCTCGAAGTTTCTTACAAGACTGGTAGGTTTAGGGGCTATAGGTCGAGGCGGCTTGTTTTGGTGGATTCTTGCTGGTATGGGAGGTGGCACAGCAGAATAATCACTATCCATTGGAATGGTAGATTGTTGGAGTAGCTGCATTCCCTTCATTGACACACGTATGATTATGTTGTTCACCTTGGGATCGTCGACGCCTTCACTTAGGTTTTTTATGGATCTAGATATTGAACGTACAGCAAGCTTCTTGGTTTCCGGTATGACAATTGAACACCCTAGATCAGAGTCTGACTGTTGGTCTGTCCTCAGTACGGATGCACGAGTGACACTGAGTTGGTATTTTCCTAGTATCTCCAGAGGAGATAGTTTGATGAGGAGGTCATCGCTGAAGTCTACATCATGTGGATCTGGGCTGACACAGGGTCGAGATAGTGTCACTTTTGCATGGGACACTTGTGCCAAAAGCTGAGACAGTGGAACATCGGCCAAGACGTTGGGAGTTTCGTAGAAGTTCCCTCTTGCAAAAGTCGGCACAACGATTGTGCCCACTCTACCAGACGAAGAGCGATTCCTTTGCATTCTCACAACTTCTAGATCTTCACCTGCACCATAAAATATCTCCGTTGTTGAATCCAGAATTTGAACGACGTCGTTTTCGTACAAAGTATCGATACCGTCTTCCTGAACATGTTGTCTGAATGTTGTTCCTACTCGAACCTCATGATGTATACCAGAGCAAAGTAAGTCCTCTACAGTAGACCATGTGTTCGCACATTCCTGTTAAACAATAACTGAATATGTTGAAAAAAATAGTGGAGCCCCTAAAGGACATGTGATGAAAGAGAAACATGCATGACATTGATTAAAAATAAAATAAAAAAATAAAACGCTCACTGAGAGATAAACTCCAAACGGGAAGTTAGTATTAAATGTTTCTCATCAAATATGACATTTCGGACTGAAATAGTTAAAGGGATGTTTTCTACTATATAAGACCGTGTAAGTTTTATGTAAATCTGTGATCTTCGACGATTTTTTTTCTCTCTTACCAATTCTGTATTGCTTTTTCGGTTTCCAACAACCCGAAAAGTGAATCGAATTTTTTTTCACAATTTCACTTTTTCCGAGTTCCTGCCTCCTGAAAAGTGGATCGATAGTATTTCAACAGTTTTAAATTAGGCATGTGTTTTGTTGCACTTGTGGATTTCTATCACCAGATTGAAACTCCTCGTTTACAGAACAAAATTGACGCATTTTACATAACACAATGCACGATCAAGGCCCACCGAGGAATACAATTTACAATGAATCAGATTTATCAACAAATACCTTTCTGAAAATGAAAAGAAAAACAGAAGAAAACAATGTTAACTCTGTGTTTCATTATTAAAACAAATCTGAAAAGCATGTCGACTTTTTGACCAGTCACAACGATGAAAGCCGTAAACAAGTAGACTGTCCAAACACGTTGCCTTGAATCGGTCGAGTTGGTCTTTGAAAAGCGTTTGTAACCGTTTGTTATAAAATGCATATGGGTAGAAAGATGTTGTAAAAGTGGAATACAATGATCAACACAAACATGCCTCAAAATTGCACGGTTTTCCTTTTACCTCGTCGACTAACACGGTCGGCCATTTATGGGAGTCAAATTTTTGACTCCCATAAAATAAATGGCTAACCGTGTTAGTTCGCACAGTAAAAGAAAAACCACGCAATTTCGAGGCATGTTTGTGTGGATCATTGTATTCTACTTTTACAACATCTTTCCAACCATATGCATTTTATAAAAAACGGTTACAAACGCTTTTTATAGATCAACTCATCGAATCCAAGGCAACGTGTTCCTTTAACATAAAGGGCTGGTTAGCTCAGTTGGTATCGCTCATACGGTATCAAGAGATTGCAAGTCAGGCGAGCATGGAAACTGTAGCATGCAGGATTAGAACCCGCGACTTATCGAATGAACAGAAATATGACCACCACACTTTTGGAAGGTAACTTGGGATTATTTTTAAATATCATGTCCTTATATTAACATTTTGCATATATTTTTACCTTGAACTTTGAAGGAAAGCTTGTTGGAATTAGAATGAATGCCTTGTCTTTGCCTTCACACAATCCGTACTCCACAGTTGATGTCCCATAAACAACTACGATTGTGTCCTTTGTGCATCCAGACACCTCACTCTCAGGATCGACCACGACTGCCGCCTTGGGTGTCATGGCTGTTGCTTCCTGTGCTAAATCATGAATATCTCTCATTGGACCAATCTTTTCACTCCAATCTTTCCTGGGATAAACGGACACGCTGGTCGTTAAAGGAATACGAATGATGGTGTCGGGGTCTTCCCAGAGGCAAGCTTCAACAATTTCAATTTTGCTGAGATTCATAGGAGAGTCAAATTGTGGTTCCAGTCCTTCGATTCCATGCGAAATACCTCTCAAAGTTTGTCCCAGGTCACGCACCATAAGTACACGTTGTGGCAATCGGTGATAGATATCAGCCAGGTTTAGCACCTCATGTGACTTGTCAACTTTCTTCGCAAAAGATTCTTTTAAGTCACCGCAGAGTTGAACGGTTTCGGACGTGCGAATAATTCTGCATGTCATGTAAGGTTTACTGTCCATGCCTTTCGATATTAATTTTAGGCGGTCACCTTTCTTGATTAGAACCCCATCAACTCGAAAGAGCTTCACTGCTTGTATGCACTCAGGAAAGTCAAAAATCAGGGCATGAATTGACTCGTAGACATGGCCATCCTTATAACGGGATATGACTCTGAACTGTGCTCCACGGTACGATTTGTTAATTGTTATCAACCCTTTTTTGCTCGGCTCTGCGTAAACTGCATCAAATGTTATGTTGACTTCCTCCTTAATAGATAGTAGTCGAAGTATGTCCCCACATGAGAAATCTCTGACTTCAGAGTCCTTCTCCTGCTCACCATAAATCCCTTCAGCAACTTCTACAACTGCTGGCAGGTTGTCTTTGTTGTCGTCAACAAACCTTTGCAGAGAAACTTCGATTGAATGGGGTGGATTGAAGGCTGCCATGTTGTACTTATTTCAGCACAGGTCACAACAAGACTAGATTCGCTGAGAATGTGCAGTGCCTATGTTGTCATGTGACTGTGTGAATTATATTTATTTCCTCTTCAAGCTTTTAACCACAAATTGCAGTTGACCCCAATGCCTTTCCACACTGGTAGGTTTGAATAGATCCCGGTAAAACGCGATATGAAGTCTGAAGTTCATACATCTGGATTAACAAAAGCTTTTATTGTACATGTACAGAAACATGCGCTTGTCTGGGTTGGTCACGTACTACGCTAAAGGTAACACCACGTCACATAAGTTAATTACAATTATAAGCAGTAAGTACAAACTTTATTACACCTTTCCTGACGACACACACCAATGTTCCCAAAGAAACCAGTGTTCTTTAATATTTAAATCAATATAATAATAAAAATATAAAACAGGTTTATACAAGCGTGATAAAATCAGCCAGTCTTTGGCTTAATTTGGATGGTAACGTGTTGATTTTTTTTTAAATGTTCAGTAGTACGCGCGCGGCAGTCGGCAGTAGAACATGCGCAAAGACTGCTGCAAATTTAATCGTGGTTTTATAGACATTGGACACAATTGGTAATTGTCAAAGGCCAGTCCTCCCACTTGGTAAATCTCAACATATGCATAAAAAAACAAACCTGTGAAAATTTGAGCTTAATCGGTCATCAAAGTTGGGAGATAATGATGAAAGAAAAAAAAAACATTTCCACACGGAGTTGCGCGCTTTCAGATGGTTGATTTCGAGACCTCAAATTCTAAATCTGAGGTCTCGAAATCAAATTCGACGAAAATTACTTCTTTCTCGAAAACTATGTCACTTCAGAGGGAGCCGTTTCTCACAATGTTTTATACTATCAACCTCTACCCATTACTCGTTACCAAGTAAGGTTTTGTGCTAATAATTATTTTGAGTAATTACCAATAGTGTCCACTGCTTTTAAGTATTAAAGTCAAAACAAATTGAATCAGACCATGGTATTTGCCGAATTTTAGTCTGGACATCTGACGTCACACTTCGAGGCTTGTTTTATCCTTGCGAATAAAGACAGCAGCCCAGTTAGCCTGACTATCAGGGCTCAGATTCATAGAGCTGCTTAACAGTAAGCAATTTTTGTTTGCTTTAACGTAGCAAAAATAATTGCTTAAACCATTCTACCTCCATGCTAAACATACAAGATTTTAGATGTTTGCTTCAGCAAAAATGAAGAAGGTGATGACAGAATGGCGGGCGAAATAAATGCGGAGTGGTGATGAAAAAAGTCATCTTCTTCTGTGTCTGATATGTATTATTTGTAATGGTTCAAAGTGCCCCTCCAAAGGTTTACACATTGGGTGCGTTCGTTTAGCTTCCCTGGGTCGACCCCGATGTTGCGTATTTTATTTTTTTTCCAGGACGAACGTGGGCACACAATTACCCCACGTTCGTCCTCGAACCAGGAAAAAACCTCAGACACGTCAGACGTCAGTGCACCTCGGGCCAGCCCCAAGAGCCCCACTTGTGGATAGGGTCACTTGGGGCTGGCCCGAGGTGCACTGACGTCACCACGGGAAGGCTCACGTGATGACGTATCTGGGGGTTTTCCTGGTTCGAGGACGAACGTGGGGTAATTGTGTGCCCACGTTCGTCCTGGAAAAAAATAAAATACGCAACGCGTATTTTTGTTTCCTAGGACGAACGTGGGCAATTAACATAAAATGGGCGTGTTTTTGCCAGAAAAACACTCTCGCGCATGCACGAACTTTAGTGATGACCGCAAGGGACCTTGGGCCACTGGTGGTGGTATGTGGAATGAAAATAGTTGTGGTAAATAAATGGGGACCACACAACCTGCCTTTCTTCTACTATCACTTCACACAATGGTGTACAGGTTGTGATCATAGAGGAAGGAAGTCCTTCCTCTATGATCTTCCACACAACCTGCCTTCCTGCACAATGGTGTACAGGTTGTGATCATAGAGGAAGGAAGTCCTTCCTCTATGATCTTCCACACAACCTGCCTTCCTGCACAATGGTGTACAGGTTGTGATCATAGAGGAAGGAAGTCCTTCCTCTATGATCTTCCACACAACCTGCCTTCCTGCACAATGGTGTACAGGTTGTGATCATAGAGGAAGGAAGTCCTTCCTCTATGTTGTGATGAACTAGTGTACCTCCTATTTCTTCCTCCATGGTCTAACCATGGAGATATACCATGGTTTATTTTCAAACTGGGCACATTTGGTAATTATTGTCGAAGACCAGTATTTCCACTTGATTTGGTAATTATTGTCGAAGACCAGTATTTCCACTTGATTTGGTAATTATTGTCGAAGGCCAGTATTTTCACTTGATGTATCCCAACATGCATAAGATAACAAACCTAGCTGTGGAAAAAAAAACATTATTTTTGTTGCATAATTTTGTGTGCTCCAGATGCATATGTGCTGTTTGTAATGCAGTGTACTATTAAATTTCATCAAAAAACATTAGGGACCACAACCGTTCATTATGACCGTCAGTCTATTTTCAAAATTGCCCTCCCTCCCCGCCCAACCATATCCAAACGTATTTTATCGGGCAATCAAGACTTGGCAATGAAAGCAAGCGCGACGCATTTTTATGGACAAAGAGTAGAGCTATACAAAATACGCAGTTTTACATGGTACATGGTACTAAATATATAGATGTTCATCCTCCATGGTACATGTAACATGTGTATGTATGCGTGTATGTGTACATGTTTAATATGCGTGAGTGTATTTCCACAACTATTATTACGTCGAAGTACGCATGTGCATGGGAAAATGTATAGTTAACTACGCCCATTTATGTAAATTGCCCAAGTTCGTCCTAAGAAAAAAAAAATACGCTAGCCGGACATTTCAGCACGTTGTTCGAACGGTTTTAGCTTTCCGGCGTGTTCAGTCTTCCGGGTGACTTAGTCAGACAAAAATACTGCCGCGAGTACCCTGGCGAGTACTGTAGTTCTCTCAGTGACCCCAACTTGTTTCTATTACGATTATTGTCCGTTTAGTCACATTCTCTTGCCCAATCTTTACACGTATTCATGCGTACAACTTTAAGCAGGTCACACTGCTTTTGCCACTGGTTAAATACAGGATAATTTGTTTGGTCTTCTAAATTCTCGAACGATCCACGCGTTCGCAACTCGTTGTTCTCGTGGACGCCGCCATGACAGCTACCAGGGAGTAACACGGATGACTCAATACGGCACTAAAAATTGACCACTTTCGCTTGCTGTGCACAGGCATCGCATGACGTCATGTTACCGTAGTTGGTCATTCGGAAAACTGAACTCGGCGGAAAGTTGAAACCGCCACACCGGCATACCAACAACGTATGCAATGGGGTTGCACTATTCGCTGTGTGAATAGGGTGCTTAAGCAAAATAGAGGTTTTGAGGACCCGTTTTGTTTGCTTACCGCTTTAAGGAAGGCTATGAAAGTAAAAATGTGCTAGGTGCGCCCAATAAGCACAAAATCGACCGTTACGACATCTCTATGAAATTGGGCCCTATGGAAAACTTGCTAGGTGCGCCCGTTAAAGGAACACACCGGCTCACCTTTTACGCAATTTAGGGCTGTCGAATCATACATAACGTTTTTATAGATGGTTGCTGTAAAAAAAAAATCATCAAAATGTCACGTAATTAGCGAAAAATGATTAAAAAACCCCAAAGCGGTAAAAGGCCAGCGTGTACGTGTTTCCAGCCGTTGCAACTGTCAAATCTTCGTAACATCGTCGCACAATGTTGTAAGTAGACTGGTGCTCAACGTTTTACTACGACGCAGCGCAGCATAAGGATCCAGTCTATCCATAAATTATAAACAACCGGCATAAAAATATACGGATCAGGCAAATCCTTGACGATAGAGGTAGTCGTGCTTCAAACGTACATCCAAAGATCGTCACGAATAACACAAAAAACTAACCCAGAATATGATGGGACAGTGACAAGTAAATAAAAAAATAAATAATAATAATAATAATAATAATAATAACGACAACGACAACGACAACGACAACGACAACGACAACGACAACGACAACGACAACGACCACGACAACGACAACGACAACGACAACGACAACGACAACGACAACGACAACGACAACGACAACGACAACGACAACGACAACGACAACGACAACGACAACGACAACGACAACGATAACGATAACGATAACGATAATAATAATAATAATAATAATAATAATAATAATAATAATAATAATAATAATAATAATAATAATAATAATAATAATAATAATAATAATAATAATAATAATAATAATAATAATAATAATAATAATAATAATAATAATAATAATAATAATAATAATAATAATAATAATAATAATAATAATAATAATAATAATAATAATAATAATAATAATAATAATAATAATAATAATAATAATAATAATAATAATAATAATAATAATAATAATAATAATAATAATAATAATAATAATAATAATAATAATAATAATAATAATAATAATAATAATAATAATAATAATAATAATAATAATAATAATAATAATAATAATAATAATAATAATAATAATAATAATAATAATAATAATAATAATAATAATAATAATAATAATAATAATAATAATAATAATAATAATAATAATAATAATAATAATAATAATAATAATAATAATAATAATAATAATAATAATAATAATAATAATAATAATAATAATAATAATAATAATAATAATAATAATAATAATAATAATAATAATAATAATAATAATAATAATAATAATAATAATAATAATAATAATAATAATAATAATAATACCGCTACCGCTACCGCTACCGCTACCGCTACCGCTACCGCTACCGCTACCGCTACCGCTACTACTAACAGTAACAGTAACAGTAACAGTAACAGTAACAGTAACAGTAATAGTAATAGTAATAGTAATAATAATAATAATAATAATAATAATAATAATAATTATTTGAGGGCGTAGAGTACTTGAGGGCGTAGAGTTCACGGAGGAGGAGGTGCAGATTAAGGCTAGGCTTCAAGAGGTGATGGAAGCGGCGAAAGGGTCAAACGGGTGGAGTATTCCAGCTTTGCGCCGGGTCCCAAGGTAAAGGCTGACAGAAATGTCAGCCGTGGTAAGTAAAGTCCTTGGGTCGGTAAGTACGAATAATTTATCGGAAACTAACCGTCTTATTTTTGCAGGGGCAGTTGTAGTAGGGGAAAAGTTAGGGGTAAAGGTGTCTCAACAAGGGAACAGTACACCATGGTGGAAACGTCGGCTGGAGGGTCAGATTAAAGATTTGCGAAGAGATCTCAGTAGAATAGAACAAATGAATAAGGGTTTATTGAATAGTTCAGACTTAAGGAATACAACTATGACAAAGTACAACGTCAAACGTAAGGGTGTGAGTGTTGTAATAGAGGAGATCAAGCAGAGGGTTAAGGCTAAGGCTGCAATAGTATAGATGGTATGACGACAGGGTTAGGCAATTTCACCAGAATAGATTATTTAACACCAATCAGCGTCAGTTATTTAAGGAATTGGATGGGAAGGCTGACAGCACGCAAGCGGGCCCGAGACCAACAGAGGCAAAAACTTTCTGGGTGGTATTTGGGACAAACCAGTAAAACATAACCGACAAGCGGCATGGCTAACAGATGTGAAAGATGAATTGAGAGGGGTACAACAGCAAGAAGGGTTCCAGATTGACGTGGACAAGGTTAAGAGACAGATAAAGAATGTGCCAAATTGGAAAGCCCCGGGTCTGGACCATGTGCATGGGTACTGGTTGAAGAACTTCCGTGGTTTGCATGA